>NC_056560.1:11245635-11283670 GCF_013358625.1 Macadamia integrifolia | reverse complement strand
TTTCATAGTCACTTATTTTGCCACGTAGTATGATCACATTGGTTATTTTAAGTAATGTTATTGGAATAACAATGTCCAAATAGGCAATATGGGGATGTTTTCCCATGCTTTTTCACATTCTAACCACGTGGGTCACATATTACACTCTATCTCTCCTCTTGAACCATCTAAGCCCATTTTGACGAACTAGTTTTTTGTGTCGTGGTTTTTGTGGTGTAGGAGATTGTTCAACATGAGCGACAACATGCATTTTACCATAAAATGTGTTATGGGGTTCATATTAATATTTTGTATTGTTTTGATCCATTTGACTATGTGTGTCTCATGTGGATGAAATCACTCTCTTAAATACCAATGGTGTGACGTGCATATTCTTTCCTAGACATTAAATGCCGTGGGAAATCTTTCCCTTATTATTATTATTATTATATTATACAGTGTTATGAGTACAGTTATTTCTTAACTAATCTTATAATGACATAGATGGAGTAAGAATAGGGAGTAATTTTACCTAAGCCATTGGGCTTTGGCCTAGCTTTAAGGCTTGAAGCCCATCCTATCAAGTTCAAGCTCAAGATTAAAGGCCTATGCCCAGCCTAAAAAGGCCCAAGTTTATCCCTACCTCAACCTGACCTTCAGCACATAGGGCTGAGCCCGCTTGCACATTTGCCATGTCGAATGTATATATGGCACTCAGCCGGTCCTCTTTTATCTCTTTGGGCCTTCTGTGGCTGGATTAGAGAACCATTCCAGTCACTTGCAAGTACTTGTGAAACAAAAAGGGTGGGATGGGAGACTCCTTGTCCGTAACATTCACTCTATCTCACATACCTTTCAAGTGACTGGAGAGGAGGTGCGGCCATGCACTAAGAGTACAAGATCCCCTCTGTCGGTTATAATTGATCGACGAGTTAAATATTAGAAGGGTTCACTTTTTTTGGTAGAGGGATCTATACGACACCATAGAACCATTTCTCACTAATGAGGGAGTGGAAAATCGAATCATCCAATAGTGGGTTTTAATGAAAAGAAAAAACACAGGACATACAAGGGATTTGAAAGAGTTTACACAGGAATTTGCACATTGACATCATAACAATTTTTCTCATTTTTTTCATTGGTGGAGGGTCTGGCCACCCACCAATTTAAACTTTATAGGGCATAAGGTAGAAAAAGAGAGAGAGAGAGAGAGACGTTAGGGAATGGGCTTTTATGGATAGCAAAAAAAATATTGAGACACGCATGGCAAGAATCACTTTTTGGCATGCTTGTTCCAAAGTTCCATCTAGAGTCCAGACTTTAAAGTTATCATTATCACCTAGAAATAACTGTGTTTCATCTTCACTTAGAATTACTTTCACTGAAATGATAAAAAAGGGAAGGCAATGTTCAAATAGAGAAAAGATAAAAGAGGGATGAAAAAAAGGTTGGACCAGAGAGAAATGATAGAAGAAGGGAAAAAGGAAATGTAGGTGATGGGCTCTACTTCAATCTCTCATATTCTCTCATATCAAATACAGATTTTTGGTAAAAGGCCGTAGTTGGTGGCAGAAACACATAAGACTATTATGATGTATAAGTTGTCACTAAAGGATAAGGCAGCACCACCCCTTGAGGTGATCCCTTTTATCAATTTGAGTAGACAGGTCAGACTGTGAGACCCCACACCTAATTTGTTTTTATTCTATGTTAACACTACAAGTAGACCTTCTTGCCTAATCAATAATTTAAAGTTGTTTTTAGCATGGAATGCATTCTGCGTTGATAATGTATTCCAAGAAATCATACCAGATGCAGCGTTAATTTGAAAAGGTCCACTATATGATTACTTGGGCTTTAAAAGTATAATAATATTGTTCAACCTTGAATGCATACCAAGCACACCAGTCTCAAGTCACATCCTATTGTTAATTAGTAGCACCTATGTCCATATGTGTCACTTGCATTGTTCTAAGAATTGGAATTCACCATCTGATTCCAGTCAGGTTGGATCAGATGTGATTTATGAAGATACACAACTTCTTCCATTATAGAAATTTTGAAATGTCATGGACTTCCCACCTCACTCAATGCTGGAGATTTTTTTGGGTAGGAAATGCTGGAGATTTGAAACTATCAATTTTATTTAGTTCTTTTGGAGGGTGGACCTTGATGCAATGGTAACTGATAAGGTTATTCATTGTGATTAAGTGATCACCGATTGAGTTATAAAATAGTCTCTCCGCAAAGTGAGGGTAAAATTATATACATTATGACCTTTCTCAGATCCCGTAGTGGTAGGAACCTTGTGCAATGAAAATGCCTTTTAATCACAAACAAACAATCACACAAAGCAAAACATCAATTTACGTGATTAAGAAAGAATTCCTATGTTGATGGTGAGATGAGATCTGTTTTACTATCAATGGAGAATAGTGTTAGAGTCACTCGTCCTCATGCCTCTCTCAGATTACGGAGAAAACTCACTACAAAATCATAGTAACATTTTATAAGAAAATTTATCCATATAACCATAAAATATTTTCTCGAGGCTGATGCCACCAAACCCTTCATGCCCTCAGTTTGTTGAGACCCCAATAACAAAGATAACACATAAGGAAGGCCAATTCATTGAACTGTGAGATCTCAAGCCCTATGGCCCTCCAGAATCAACCTATAAATGCAAATAACGGAATACATAACATTGTACCCCAATCATGGAAGGGAAAAAAACCATGGTATCTTCAAATGGATTTTCTAACATCTTCTTTTCTACTCGCCAATATAGCTGTTTTGGCACTTGTAGACGCTGCAATAATTAACTAGCAAGTGAGGACTTTAAACAAGAAGACATGAAGTGACCATTCTCTTGGATGTTACCCTTGAAGAAAGATTTAAAACTCCACTAAGTGGGAATCACTGCAGCTGAGAAATGCTCTGTACAACAATTATTTGATCAACATCATATGCAATTAGGCCTCCTCTTTGATCCACTACTTCCAGACGATCCTTATCAAATGTATTGCATGGGATTTTTTTGAATCATTGCAATACAAGTACACTTAGATAACTAAAGGAAGAATGAATAATCATAACAAATCCAAAGGCTTGATATGGTTCAACCGTTCATAAATAGATGAACAGAATCCACAAAGTTTTGGTTTTTGTTTGATGGAGAAAGGGGAATTCTGACAAGGAAAAGCATGTAACAGAAAAGAAAGTTTATTTATTTATTTATTTGTTTTATTTTTGGTAAGATAGAAAAGAAAGTTTCACTTTATGTACATTTGCTGGGAAGAAAAATCCCGGGAAAGCAAAACCCATGAAAAATGCACAATGAAAATTTTGGAATTCTATTTTTCCCATCCAAGTAAGCATCACATTAGGAAAGTGGAATCGCTTGGTTTCATGTTTGAATTATATTTTTTGTCACTATTTTCTTCTTTTGATCAGAAAATAGCAGAAAATCAATGAAATTTACCTTTTGTAACAAAAAAATCTTAAATTCATATATGAAAAACTTTAAGAAATCATAAATTTTGAAAGAAAAAAAAAGTCTTTATTTCTTATTCATGATTCCAATTTTTAAGGTAATAACCCTCCAAAAAAAAAAAAATTTTCCAAATTTGTAGGGTTTCAACTGATCCTGTGCCAATCGAAATCGGAATCAACGAGAATCAATCCCATCCCGATTCTGAAAGAGAAGTTATTTTACAAGAAGGTAACTTATTTCTATTTGCTTTTTTAGGGTTTTGAGTTACTTACTAGGCTTAATCCCCTCCCCTTCCCTTTGTGTTTTGGTATCTTTCATTCTTGGTTTTATTCTATTTCCTTCTTCTCTTTTACAGAAGAGTTTCTAAATTTTACATGTCAGCCAAAATGGAAAACTAATAATTGGTGAGAGAATGGAAGAATCTCCAGCCAAAATAAATCATATTGGCAGAGAATTCAAACCACTCTTAACACCACTACCCAGCTGGCCGCCCATATATAAAGGTAAAAACTTTAAAAGTGGCTTTAGTGGGGTCTTATTTTGTTTTTTTGTCTCAAGAAGTAGAAGGATGGGATATGTACCAACCAAGCAGAATGTATGAAATACATTGAAAAGCAATAGGCCATTTAACCTTTAAAAAAAAAAAAAAAAAAACACTCCATATGGCTTTGAATTCCAAAGCAGGTTGATTAATATATATGTGAATTAGTTGCTAGAAAGAGATTACTGGAGTTGTATGATATTGTGGAGCACTTTTATAGTGCAGAGGGGATGAACTTTTGGCTCTGGTCAAGTCAGTTTGATTGAAGCTGCCTGATGAAAACAAAGCAATGAACATAAAAGTATATTTTTTTCATTGAACATGTCTAGAATTATATCACTTTCTGTTCTTTTGTGTTCCCCTTTTACTGGTTTCAGCTCCAAGTCCTCTGTTTTTTCTCATTGTTTTCTTTTCTTTTTTTACTTTTCATATCAGCAATCTCTTCATAACACTATTCAAATGGTCCCCTTTGAAGAGTAATCTTGTTTGTGCTTTGTATTATGGGGGAAGAATGTGAAACATGCTACTTGAAGGTGACATCTTCACTAGACAAGAATGTTATTTCTCTCTCAATACCAATCTGCCATAATACTAAGCTCTTTGCTTGGTGGGTTTAGTGGGTGAGAATATTAAATCTAAGAAATCGACAATTGGGATCAATAAATGCAGTCCCTATACCCTACAATTTATGAAGAAAGTGAGTTTAATAATACCTACTTGTATCAATTCAAGTACTGTCCTAACCATATAAAACCAAGATCTTTGATTTAAATATTGAAGGATGTTTACATCTTAACCATAAGAAGCTTAAGTTCATCATTTAATATCAGTGGCTGTCGTCTCCAGCTGGTCATCTTTGAACAGCCAAGTAATCTATTTGATTTGTAAACCCAAGATCCCCAACAGTTCACATGGCTGCAGAACAGAACCTGACATTAATTGAGGACTTAAACACATGTGAGCTAAAGAAGCAATTTTTTGGCTCTGTAAGTCAAATACTTACAGAGGACCACAGATTAACAGCAGTCAATGATCTTTTTTGACTATCTTTGTGCAGATTATTGTCTGATCTACCTTAATTAGATTAATATAATATAAAAAATGAGAGGTTAAAATGTAGAGATATTTGAGATTTCTTGAGTTATAGTTCTACACTGTATCTGGGATTTGGATGTGTCTTCATATACTATTGAGTTCATCAAGGCGATAGCTTAAGTTTTTGAGTTAGTCCCTTAATTAGTATTTCATGGGTTATCTCACTTTATTTAATAGTAAATGTTCACCTGTGAGGCTTGCAAACAGCCTAAAATTAGTCGAGAAGAAAAATTTCTTTTGTTGGGGAAGGGGAGAGAGGATTTGATTTAACTCTTTTCTTATTCCTTTTAATCTTTTTGTTATTCCTTTTGATCAGAAAAGGGATTCTTACGGTCTGTTCCACATCATACTATGTAGTTTACACAAAAGCAGAGGTCACCACTTTCTATACAAAACTTGCTAAAAATAAATTAAGAAGTTGGATATGTGTGAATTATAGAAGCATCTTGAGAAGATCATGACGATTTCTTAATACCAATACCAAGCCAGTTTGAGTTTTACTTCCATTGCATTGGACTTTGAAAAGCTTTAAAAAGAAGTTGGAACCTTTATCTGTATATAAAACTCTGGTAAACCAAGATAAGATTGGGGGATAAGAATTTTAAGTTGGTTTTAGTTTTAAAAGTTTTGGAGGTACAAGCACTTAGAAGATTTTAATGTTTAGGTGTATAAACTATAAAGCCACCACAACTTTAGAGGGAATCTACAGAGAAGGACTAATTCTTTTTTTCTTCTATTATTTGATGAGATAATGAGATGGAAGAAGTGTAGGTGGGGCAACCCCAAATCTTTAGGAGATTTGTGAAGAGCCCTTTGATTAGCATTTCTTTTTGGTTTTTAATAAGAGTCACTCCCAATCTGGTCCATCCATAGCTTTTTCATTTTTAATGCCTTGCTTTATATGCGTGATTGCATTGTTAATGATGTATTCTGATGGTGCAAAGAAAGTAGGGAAGTGGGTCAAAGGCATCAATTCATCTTGATTGATTTTTTGGTCTGTGTGTGATCGTCTGATGTAGGGACAAGGGCCCATGTAGGTGGACGGTCTAGATGTGTGTGTTGGTGGGTGGGTCAGGGTAGTGGGTTTCCCCTGTCAATTATTTTGAAACACGGAATCTCACGCAGTCACTCGGGTAGGAAGAGGGTAAGCGATAAGAAACGTTATTCCCTTTCTTTCATTTCTTTCTTTCTGTTTCTGCAAAGGTATAGGCAGAGACAGAGACAGGGCAGAGAGCGGAGTACCCTACTACAGTCTACAGGGGACCCACCCAAGGCTCAATTCCACGAGACGCAAAGCACAAAGAGGTGAAGACAGCACCAACCTCTTCTACCATAGGATCTGAGTCAGTCCTCGTGTGATGAAGCCACGTGGCAAAAATAGCAGCATCTAAGAAGCGGTGCTACCCCATTGGTGTAATCAATAATTAATATATATTATCAAAGTTTACAAAGTTAAGGAGGAGAAGGAGTTCTATTAATGTAAGCAGCTGTTGTGTTGTGTTGTGTTGTGTGGAATAGTAGGAGGTAGACGAAAATAGTAGCGGTTGCTAATATTAGTGTTTGCGTTATCAGCAAGGAACGGCCTGTGGCATTGTGCCCAGTGGACCTCCCCCACTTGCTCTCTCCTCCTCTCGCTTTGGGTTCCTTCTCTGACTCTACTTGGCCTCTGCTTCCTCTCTCTTGTCTTGTGTAGTTGACGACTGCCTTCTGCAACCAAGATTCTGTCTGTTTTATCTTCTTCTTCTTCTTCTTCTCCTTCTCCTCCTTTCTCTATAGATTTTGGTGAATCTAGAATGGGGAATTGCCAGGCAGTAGATACGGCGACCTTGGTGATACAGCATCCAGGTGGGAAGGTGGAGAGGTATTATTGGCCAATGAGCGCCAGCGAGGTCATGAGAACAAACCCAGGTCACTATGTGGCTCTCGTCCTCACCCTCTGCCTCCCTCCCGACTCCTCCCACCATACCCACAACAAGGACGACAAGCAAAAGGAGAAGGACCAACAACACCACCCCCAGCAGCAGCGCCACACCACCACCACCACAAACAACAACAACGAGGTTCGCATCACCCGCGTTAAAGTACTCCGACCTACCGATACTCTCGTTCTTGGCCAAGCTTACCGCCTCGTCACTTCCCAAGGTTCCTTTTTTCTCACCATCCTCCTCCTCTCCTTCCCTTCTTCTCTGTTACTAAGCTCTTTCATAAATAATCACATTTATTAGTTATTTGTTGCATTACAATTCCAATACTACTATACCTGTTCTGTTACTCATCCTCCATTTCTGTTTTTCTTCCGTTGCTGGGCTTATTACAGAGGTTATGAAAGGACTATGGGCGAGGAAGTGTGCAAAGAAGAAGAAGGACAACGCCACCGAATCAGCTGATAAGTCACTCAGGCTGAAGCCAAACCAGCACAGTTCCTCGGCATGTGAGACTGAGTCAATAAGCACCCACTTGGACAAGCCCAATCAGGTTCAGGTGAGGTCTCTTCTTCTTTGATCGCTATTATTGTACTTCCTCATTCTCACCAATCATTCCTACTACCCCGTGCAGCTCTGCAAAAAGGGGGGTAGCTTGCTTATTCACAAATCCCACCCAATCACTATGTGGTTTGGGTGGGAGCATAATCAACCAGACTTCACACATCACCCAGAAGGCCAGAACACAGCCACAAAGGCTTTAAACACAGGGCTTCAGTTCAGAGTCGCTGCTAAGTTTTCCCAACTTGGGAGATCAGCTAAAAGAGTAGAAGAGAGAAAAAACATTTACAAGTGACAGTGAAACTATCAATTTCCATTATGAATATTCATTTATGAATCATGTCATAAATTTCAGGTGGTAAAACATGAGAGACACCGACCAAGGATCCCTTCAGCACCATCAGCTTCAACAAGGTCAAGACCGTGGCGCCCCTCATTACAGAGCATCTCCGAGGCCGCGCAAGCTGAACGCTGATGGATGATATATCAAAATCTTTCCTCCCTCCATCTCAAATGACTGCGGTCAGCAACCAGAGCAATGGACTGCCCTCAACCCAAACCTTGGAAATAAGTACAGTACATCTGTGTAGGAGGGTAATGGGTAAGCATGCCAAGTGATCCCAAACTCCCACATCGAAACTGACACAATTGAGTAATACAAACCCTTTGTATAAAGATGAAGAGCCTTGCCTTGGCATCCAAAGTTGTAATCGCTACTTTTACAGATGAATTTTAGATTTGTCTTCAGATTAAAGGTCAGCATCATGAACGTCTGGTTCTCTCTATGCCTTTTACCCAATACGCCGGCCTGTGGAAACTGAAGTAAACAAACACGAAATATCATTTAGGATGTTGGGAGTTCCAGACTTCCCAGTCCTGATCGACATAGTTTTGAGCCCATAAAAGTGCAGCCCGTGCAGCCACAGGTGCTCCTGGCAGCTTCTTCTCCTTAAGAGCAACTAGCATATCTGTGAAAGGTTCCACCAATAACGTTCCAGGGCCTCCATACTCCTTGTGCAGGAAATCACTGAATATCTGCTCCACACCGATACCCATTTAGTCAGCATTAATATTTCCACAAAATTTATATTAAAGCTGCAAAACTCTTGCCTTTTTGAAGAATTTTAAAGCATCAAAACATATATTAACAAAATATTTGACACAGTGGGAAACTTGGCCTAGAATGCACTGGAAGGTGATGGCAATTTCATGGAAGATGGCTGAAAAGTGTCATTTCTGTAAAGTCAATACTTCAACTGTTTTGTACCAAAAAAAAAAATACTTCAACTGTTTCCAAGTTAGAACAATTTAGGGTGCCATGGTAAAAAGCTGGATAGAATTGCTTTATTGTTTCAAAAGAAAGAAATCACCACTACAGGCCAAGAGGAAAGTTAGACGCGGTTGCCACAAGTTGCGTAATCAGCCATTGGCCAAAGCAAGCTGAGGCTGCTACATCTGCTAGTTAATAGTTTCCCACATAAGACACAACCCGAAAATAATGCCCTTCAGCAAAGAGTCAACATACCAATCATTTTAAGGATCTGAAAGTTTTTGCTTGAATGGGAAGTGAGAACTATTAGATAATTAGTAAGAGATAATAAGACAGAAGACCTTCTTGACTATTGCCTACCCAAGTGGATGCCAGATCCAACTAGTTATCTTTGTTGTAAATATATCTATCAATCAAATATTTTGGCCATATATGTGTGTTGAAAGCTAATTTCAACCCTTACTTTTCTTAGCAATGATGCTAACTTCAAATGTATTCCAAGAATTTAGGATAAAAGAAGGCAAGCATAGTTATTGAAGCACGTCTCTATGAGAGTCATGGCTGTATTCAACAGCTACTCAAATGTCTCCACCTAGGGTCATCCCACGCCAGCCGCTCCACTATCTTCTAAGACTAGTTAATGTCTTTTGCTGCTTTCTGTATGGGCTGACTCTGGCTTTTTTTCAAAACTTGGTCGGATTAATAATTAGAAGGTCCTCTCCAGGCCTGGATATTGAACCTAGAATCCTTATCCAACTCTTATAGACTTTATCTAGGTCAAACTTCTGCACTATCATGTCATCATATGCAAATTTTGGTTTCTTTCTTACCAACTTGGAGGGTTAAAAGACGGTTTACCCACATGAATGAACATAGTAGGAGAATGAAGCTCTTCCATCAACCTTATATTTTTATGCCAATCTCCAGATCTGTTCCACCAAAAATTCTCCAGTTCTGAATATTTCCTCCTTGGTGTGTATAACACAAAATCTGAGGCCAAATAGAGTGACAGGTAAATTTGTGTGGCAAAACCCAATTAGTTGGGTTAAAACTTTGACGGGTAAAGTAACACAACACTCAAAAGACAATAGGAAAGAGAACTGAAGGTCAGTAGGATCGTTAAAACCACCTGTCTGACAATCTTAATGAAGTTTTTCATGTTGTCAAAATAGAAACCCAGTCTACAATGATCTGAAACATGAAAGCCATTCACAAAGCTCCCTTGTTAAGGAATTCATGTCATTAACTATATGACAGTTCTCTGAATTGCTTCCATATGTAGAATTCTTGATACGTATCCTATCAGACTATCTTAACATCTGGAAAAATGAGTTATCTACCTTCCTTTTACTAGATTAACAGTATTTTCTATAGGTCCATTATTTGAATTCATTAATTGCTTAGAATTTTGATTGAAGAGTAAGAGAGCTGTACTTAAGCACTCTGAATGCCAAGTTGATGCTCTTTTGACATTTTACTGATTCTTTCTGTGAATGGAAAACATTTTAGTATTTCAAGATAACAAGTATATAAGGCTAGCTGTGGTGGATATCTCATATGGCAGCCTAGAACATCAACAGGTGCCCTCAGTCCATTTTGAAGATGACATTATGGTCAACTTTGGGGAAGAGTTGGAAGAAGTGGGTATTGTGGTAGACCCCTTCTTTGTCCCTTCACCTCTTGGCTCTTGCCATAAAAGTATAAAACAAGTCATTTTCCTAAAGAAAACTAAGGGAACTCGAAAAATGGTAGCATGACTCTGCTAATCTCTTCATTTGAAGCAGAAAAGTGACTGATCTCTTATGTTGTTTATTAACTATGGTAATTTTTCAAGTTAACCATCTAATTTGCTGCTTAACTTTGCACTGCATAAATTTGTACGCTAAACAGTGACGAGGAGACCTCAAAGGCACTCCACATGATTCTGCCTTTGAAGGCTGAGAAATAGTTTGGGCCACATTAAAGTTTGCCATGGATCAGGATTCAGGGACATACTCTCAATGTATTTTTAAACGTATGCAGTTGTTTCTAGAATATAGAAGCAATGATAAACTAAAAAGTTCAAACAATACTATATGCAGCTTCAAAAAGAGTAGTTTTAGTTTCCTAGCAAAGTGATGTTTCCTAGTGGCATAGCCAGATGGTTTAAAATCCAACTTGGAATGAGATAGAACCTCAAACCTCCCTTGTGTCTTTTCTCATGTCTTTACAGGTGTCAGGGTTCCTAGATGGACTATTTGGACCTTCCAAAGAGTGCTCAACAGAAACAAACTATTATGGAACAAAACCAAGGTTCCCTATTTTAAATACAAATATTAGTAACATTTTGCATTGATTTACAAGGATAAGATCATAGTTAACATCTGTGACTACATGCATGGAAATGAGTTGTGGCATGATTGTTTCTTATAAATGTCAACATCAAGCTGGCCTGCTAAATGTCTGCATTTCTGAGAAATTGAATCAGTTTGATTTTGAACTGTGGTTACTAATTTAAAGATCTGTTAAACTGCTTGAGTAGCTAGTGCCACAGTTTACTACAAGAGATAGAATCTTGCTTATATTTGTACTTGTAATGAAGTCCAGATTCATATAATTTAGTAGAGGAGGATAAGAAGCATGTAAAAATGCTTTTTCCAAAGAGATTATTTTCTAGAGGACATTCCTTACCTCAACAAAATCCAATTCCGTAAACTACAGGTAAAGATTCATTTGAGGGAACAGTTTAGTCAAAGCCTGGTATCTTTTCATTACTGGTGAATGATCGTTAATCTAATTGAGAGATGATACTACTTCAACATATTTAGCATGAGAATTATTTTAAAGTTTTTCTCTCTCAATTGCTCCAGGAGTGCAAGGTCATAAAATTTACAACTTTCAACCACACTTCCTACTTGACAAAAATCTGGCTATCCCTTTTTCATGCAATGAGAAACTGTAGCAGTATACTGAATTGCTTTCCTTCTTATGCATGATACAAAGGTAACTGACATTCAGCACCATGAAGGAAGGATGCAAATCCACTGCTAGGGAGCTCTAGGGCTAAGCTCTTAAGACATTCAGATGGTATACTGGTGAAGCTTTTCTACTGAAGGAATTCCAGTCCCTTGCCCTATAGTTATAGCTATATAACCATCCATTGAATTCACCTTATGGATAATTGTTATTATAGCGGTAATGGAAAGGTTTGAGATGAGGGAAAACTTGAGTAAATAATCAAATTGAAAACAAATCTATACAACATTAAGCAGTTGGGTTATTCAATTGTTGGTCTTTCTCAAGCGGCTTGTACGCATAATGGGAAACATAGCCACATTCAGACGAGTCAAACTTATTCACTCTACAAATGATTGAAATATGATTCTCTTGTCTCAGCAGAGCTAATCAATGCACCAAAATTTTGACGACAATTTTTATATCAACTTATTCAGCAAGGGAATTGTTTTAGAGTTCTACTCTCATTTGCTCCAGGCTACTAGCGGTTGGAAGTTCATGGTCATCAAAGTATGCAAATTTCATACACACTTTCTACCAATGGGAACCAGAGGGAGCATAAAAATTCCCTTCCTCTAACTTGCATGATACAAAAGTAATCAATATTCAGTATCATGAAGGAAGCATACAAAGCCACTGCTAGAGAGCTCAAGGGCTAAGCACTTGGACATTCAAATGTTCTGCTGGTGAAGTTTTTCTACTGAGGGAGGTTTGAGTTGAAGTAAAACTCAAATAGAAAATCAAATAGAAGCAAACAAGAAAAAAAATACAACAACTTTCATAGCATCAAGCAGATCAGTTCAGGCATGACAAAGTAGTGGGGCTCCACAAATTATTGAAGCAGAACTCTCTATTTCAGCCTAGTTTATCAATGCAGCAAACAATTAAAACCAAAATCTAGACATTCTCGCAATAAAGCCAACCCTAGGTTTGGGATAGTGCTCTGCGAGTAGAGATATGAGACATCTTTTCAACACTATTTTCGTGAGATGGGCAAGGCATATATAGATAACAAATGGAAATACTCGTCAGGAGTCAAACTAAGTTACAAAACAAAATCATTACCTCAGCACAGACCTTTACGACCGCATCGAGTTCTTCTCCAAACGTCTCCCTGTCCTTGGAGAGCTTCTTCAGAAGCTCGCCCCTGAACTTCTGGGTTTCCTGTGGGAATCCATAAATGTATAAAAAGAACTGATGTAAGAAACTCAACATGCTGAAGGAAGGATGCAGCTTCAATTAACAGAGTAAGCTCTCTAGAAATATCCAAAAATCTCAGAACTACAGTTACAAGAAGAAATGGGTGATAATTCAAATTATGGAAGGGAAAGAAATAAACTCACAGCCTCTGCAAATTCTGGAATTGGGTCGGGATAAACATATTTCTGCTGTGCTGCCACCCTCGGAGGCTCTATGGAGAACCTTAAGAAGATGGGTTTTATCGTGGTTGTGGGGAAGGACGAAACGGAAGGGATTGAGGAGTGAAGGCGCTGAGTAAAAGAAAGGGAAAAGGCATTCAGAGTAACAACCTCAGATGTTCCGCTTCTGAAAGGGGAGGAAAGAGAAAAGGAGATGGGAGTGGAAATGTACGAAGTGCAGGAGGAGAGAGCCATGGTAGTCACTGCAAAAAGACGATAGTCGCAGAGATGAGAGTCTTTTGCTATGTCGTAGCCTCGTGGGTAGAAGAAACGCGCGACGTGCTGCACTGAGTGCACTCAGCGTTTCAAAATCGGTGATTCGGCAGGGACCAATGTCGGTTTCCGCCGTTCCGAATTGAAATATTCACGCCAAGATTCCCCTGAATCGGTGGTGGGTTTTCGGATCAAATAACCGATTTTAGAGTTCTTGAGACCCATAACGGCAGATTTCAATCTGATCTGCATCGAAATCGTCAGGGACCGATTCAGTCGCAGTCTGAGTCTCTGAAGGGTTCCACGGTGCTCAGAAAAAACTCGGGCATAGGCTAGTCTAGGGTTATTGGGTTGGCCCTAGCCCAAGTAACATCGCTTGGTATAGAAGCAACTTCTCTTTTTTTTCTTTTTTCTTTTTTTTTGTAGCGTCTGGGTCCAAGTTTTGCCCAAACCCTTGGGCCAGATTGCTAGAACTCATGACTGCCAATGATGGATCCACTCATGCCTGGACCTATATCCAACAAGAAATTATAAGCCCATCTGAGCTTCATAGATATGAAAATTTACAGGGCAAGATCCTAAAGTTAGGGGACTTAGATCTGAAGCCAAAACCCTAGACTAGACCATTCGACATTATTAAAAAAAAAAAAAAATGATCGGACATTATCTTATAGAAACCAAACTTAAAGTCCTAATCCATGTATTTGTGGTTTGAAATTGTGATTATTGTACGAAAAATGACTAGAATTTTACTACTGTGTTTTACAGGCCATGTCTGAACAAGTAGACTTTTTTAGGTTTGAGAGTCCTGGGCTGAGTTCAGCCCATAACAGATAGCCATGAGCTGGGCAAACCTAATTTTTTAATTAATCCAGGCCCATCTCAATGTGCAGTCCATACATGCAGGATCCATTGGTTTGGCAAAAACCTACCAGCCAGGGGTATAGCAGTTTTCCTAGTGAAACTATAAAGCTAAGTAAGACTTTTGGAGTCGATGGGATATTGAACCTAGAGGATGAACAGAAAAAGATGAGGAACACCATATATAATTTAATTGGACGGTTCAACATGTACCTACCAAGAATACCTTTCTAGATGTGATTTTAATAAAATTAAGTTATTTTAATAATAATAATAAATAGTACCACTTCATGGCGGCTTCGTTAAGATAAGCTTCCTTTGATGGTCCATAAAATTTCACCATTTGAGGGTAAATGATGTGGTAATTCCAATCATTAGTGGATAGACCGTGAAAGGTATGAATAAGTCACTTGTCAAATATGAAGCTCAAATTCAATCATATGATCCCTTACATCCTCATGTATCCATGCACATGTACAATACTCGAGCTACTATTGTACATTTTTTCATAATTTTTTATTTTCAAAGGTCAATTTATCACGTTAAAACTTGACATTCGAATAGCAATCTAGGGGTCTACTTCTCCACAAAATTTGGCCAGGATAGAGGTTAAGTGGCAAGATGCAAAGTGAACTCCTTCCTTCGTAATCGAGTGAGGATTGGTCAACACCAATCTTGAGACAGACCAGCTTATATTAGACAGAAATACCACTATGTTCAATTAAAAATTAACTTTTGTCTTTTCCAATCCATCGATACTAACTATACCGAAGAAGAATTGAGATCGATCAAAACTGATATCAATCCGGCTCAATTCAGGCCGATCCGATTCCTCAAACCATGCTGTCGATACGTCACTCAATGGTCACCCCTCCTCAACCCTAAAGCGCCTTTCTTTTTTAATGCAACTATCGATTGAAATTTGAAAATATGAAATACAGTAAAGAGGGTTTGGTTGGGACCCCGCTAATCATGTCACTAACCAAGCCTACCTTCACAATGGTCTTCTTCGATCTTCAGCTTGTGGTGGAAAGTAATTGCGTATGTAAGGGATGAGAGGAGAGCAATCCAAGATTAATAGAAAAAGAGAGAGATGGGTTGCCGTGGGAGATTTGGAAATCATATTCTCTTTTGCTTTTGACATTTTTGGCATTTAAGGATTAGTTTTCAAGCTTTCAAATCTGTTCTTTTACTTTTATTAATTTTCTACTAATAAGTACGTAAATTAATAATTAATATGGCAGCTCAAGTTAATGCAAAGAAAGCTATTAATTGGAAGAGGGGAATTAAACTTTACGTCTTACACATGTCATGCACTAAAACACTTTTCAGCTTCATTAGGAAAAAAACATGAAAGTGGAAAGATGAAGAACGTGAAAATCTATCCATACTTTTACAGAATTGCAGTGTAAAAGTTAAGCTTCTCTCATCTACTTTTAACTATAAGGGTCTCCTTTATGGGTTAATTAAGGCTTCAAAACTTTCGACTTTAGTACTCGTCCCTCTTTTGGGTCCTACCTGTTCTCTTATCATCCTAACAGAACTTAGTCATTTTAATGCATCAGCTTAGTAATTAAACTGATAATCTCTTATTTTAACAGGTTTCCCCACCCTCATAGAAATCCATCAATTAGTACTTTTTAAACCTCATATGCCCTCCTTGATTGATTGCCTAGGTTTCATAGGTCTCCTTTAACCCCCCACGAATGTCTAGCTAAAAGTTTAAGCATTTGGGCTTTTGATATTGTAATTACAAGGAAAGAACAGAAAAGAAGAAAGAGAGAATTATATGATGGGAGCTTGTTTGAAGAGAGAGAGAGAGAGAGAGAGAGAGATGTGGTCTCTTTGATGATTGAATATATGACCCTTTTGTCTCCACTGCTTGGATGGAAGATGGAGGCAATGGCACTATCTGAAAGCAAATAAAAGTATAAGACAGACAGGCACGCTCCCCATGATTTCTCTCTCTCTCTCTCTCTCTCTCTCTCTCTCTCTCTTCCCCGTATCAGATTCTTTTGATGGCATCCAAGAAGGGTACTGTGAGTTGGAAAGCTAGCAATTGGGGCAGCATCTCACTTCCCACTGACAATGGATCCATGCACCAAATCCTTCTCACAAAAGTGAAATTGAGTGTTAATATCTTTGTAGGCCTAGTTTTAGTTTACTTAGGATTTCAGATGGTCTCCTGGGTAAGTATTAAGTACCCATTGTGTCAAGACAGCTTGAGAAAAATCTCATTTGGATAATCTATTTCCCCGCTTCTCCTAAGCTGCTGAAATGCTCTCATTAAGGTTTTGAGTACATTGGGTCATAATATGAAAAGTATAATGTGGAGATCATGGTAGTGGGTTGTTGTGCTAGTCGAGGTGAGCGTAAGCTGACCCAGACACCATGGTTAACAGGAAAAAAAAATGAGTATAATGTGATTTTTCACATTGATTATTTTGACAATGGGAAAAATGTATCAAACTATATCTTATTGTGGGATGTATTATAAGCCTTAATTACGGTTTAGGATTTGAGGTTAATAATCAATGTGATCTTGACTAACGACACCTAATGTTGATTTAGGTAAGCTCAGATTAATGGACGAACAAGAGACTCTAGATCTTGTCTGGTTGCAAAGGAAATAAAGGGTAAAGAAGTGAAACACATCAACACTAAAATAGAAACTTTTGTAATCATAATTTATCATGATTGTATAACCAATTCCAAAACATTCCAAATCTAGTTATTCAATTTTATTTATTTATTTATTTGATAGGTAATTTAATTCTACTTTCAATCAAACCCTTTTGATTTGGAAAGGAAAATAAAGACAAAATATGAAAAGTATAACTGCCAAATATGGTAAGATTTTTTAAGTATATCACACAATCATGTTTTAAAATTTTTTGGGTGGGATTCTCTAAATGGACAGTTTGGCAAGACTCTAAGAAGATACCTGAATATTGACGCGTGACAGATCAAGAGGGATCCAAATTTTGCAAACATTTAGAAGCCAAAGTCTCTGTTCACTTCTAAAGCTTTAGCCCAATCAAAAAATTTGAGGTAGACAATTGGTGGTTTTAAAAAATCTAGAATAGTAAAACACACATTAGTTGATGGAGTAACAATAAATGTGCATTGAGAAATATAAAGATGCCAATATATGGGAAGGCATTTGATTGAATGAAATAAGATGTGTTTCAATCAATAGTTCTTCTTAAATGTCCAATAGTCAGAATTGACATATTATTCATCTAAATGACAAATACTCAAGCGTCAGCCCTAGAAATTCCACTCCGAACTATCCACTTGGAGAAACTTTTCCTTTAATATTTTTTCTTGGGGTTACAATTTCCTCCTTTTGCCCTTTGCCACCTGAATAGTGAGCACTGTGGTGGGAAGGAATCTTGGTGTCCCAAGGACTAGAGAGCAGTGCTGTCTTGCATTCAGCATTAAAAAAAAAAAAAAAAAGTTCTCCCAAAAGAAATGAAAGAATTATTCCAACGTTTAATTATCCTTTGGAGGGGACTACTGATGAAGTGTAGATAAAAAGCTGAAAGCCCCCCAAAGGCCCATATCTCTTTTGTCATGCCCACTTAAAGCTGGATTTCCTAAAAGAAAAGGTTGATGGTAAAGAGCTAGTAGCTAGATTCTGTCATTCCTTCCTCACTTTTGAAGTAGAAGTAGTAGTAATGTTTGGCATTTGGGTTTTATTCTTAGGATTCCTCACTTTTGAAAGAGAATTTTAATGAAAGAATAAAAGCCATAAAGGTGTGTGGTGTGGCACTGTGGGGATAGACCAAATTGAGTAGTACACAAAAGAGGGGTATAGGGAACCTATGCCTTTCAATTCTCCAACCAAAGTTTATCAGATTTTTATTCTAAAAAGAAAATGATTGTTTGGGAAAAGTAGCCATTTTGGGTCCTTTGTTCTTGGGAGAATGAGCTTTTTTCTAACCTACTATTGATGTTAGATTATTACAGGTCCTCAAATCTTTTGTGCTATTATATCTCAATTATCACAGTCTCCCTTCACCCACCAACTCCAAAGCTTACTTGTTCTGCCTCTGTTTACCTTTTCAGTGGGCTGTACACTTTACTGGTGGGTACCCATTGACGCTCCAAATCCAACATCTTCTACACATGGTGCAATAAAAAGACCACACGTGTTCCCTTTTATGCACTAAAAGGAGACTACCTTATTAAAATGGTCTTGTGGACCCAACGTTGTTGATCGTGGAACACACGTGTGAGAATTTATTTAAGTCATCTTTGGTGTCATTTTTTTTTTTATTTGATTTTTGTTCACAAAAATGATTTTGGTTGCATTTTGTATCATTTAGGGAGTTTGTTTCTATTTAAAAAAAAATTGGTAAAATACAAAAATAAAAAAGAGATCAAGAGTCATTTATGTGTTTTGGCCAAAAATGATTTTCGATTATTTTTGCGTTAGACTTTAATGAACATGTGCTTAAAGGCTCAATATAGAGGGATAAAATAGTCGTTTGCTTTGTAATTAGAAATCCAAGCCCCTTGTCCCCTCTTCTGCAGTTCAAAGTGGAGAAAAAGAGTTATAAAAAAACTGGGTGAAAGGAATCCCTTCACCCATTTCTTTAAAAAACTATTTTACACATAGAAATACAAAACTATTTCTCACAAAAAATCATTTTTGTCAAGTAGTTACCAAACCATTTTTATGTTTTGATAAAAAACGATTTTCATTAATGATTTTTGTTAAATAGATAAAAATAAAAAAGAAAAATAATACCAAAAGGGCCTTAATACCTTAAAAACACATGTATCTACCTTCCATGGAATGGATAGCATCTAAGTCTTCTAGACTGTATAGTACCAATGCACTTTGGTTTATGCGGGTTTCACTTCATTTGATTTTGTTTAAACCGATTGTCTTAGCTTTCTAATCAAAACGAACTGATGAATTGAATAAAATCTCAAATTTTAAAATCAAAATTGAATCACCTTTTCGTTTGATTTAATTTGATTTTAAAGGCTCAATTGTAGTTATGATTCTAAATTGACACCATTAACAAGGAGAGCCACCTTGGTAGTTATTTTTCATGGTTAGGCGGCCAAAATGCAACTCGCCACAAACTGATGCATGCTATGTCTATCTCTCTCTTCTCTCTTTGAAATGGTCCCCTTCTACCATATATGATACTCCATAATCCATCCCACATCCCTTTGGTGCTTCTTGCAAGCTAGTCGTATGTTGCTGGTGCATCTCTCTCTCTCTCTTCCTGCTTTGTGATAATAAAGTGGGTAAGTAGGTTCGTCCGGTTCTGGGGAGCCCAGAATTTACAATTTACACCGAGCAAGCTGGCATGCTCCAGGTTTGGCAAGTTTGGGTAATGCCCGTTACCAATAATGTACTGATCCTGTGGTCCCTAACACTCTTAACATTGCCTGGTATAAGATCTAAGATCCAAGATCTAAAAACCTTTATGTGGATACTCCCAAGAATGACAGCCAGGAAGTGTCCAAACTCATGTCCCACATCAACGTGTTATCTGTGCCCTTAGTCCATTTTGGGATGTCTTGGTGCTGTTGTTTTGTTACCGAGTTCATCCCAGGACTTGGGCCATCCCTTGGTTGGCTAATGTTTGGTCCTTCTGTTCAGTTCTGTAACATTTTTTGTTTTCGTCAATTATATATGAGCTCGTGAGTCTGATTCTGCTCCTCACTCCTTACCTGTGGTACACTGTACACATATAATGAAACAGTTCCGCTTTCTGTCACCTTCAATTGAGACTTCAAATTTCGAACTTCAATCTCTGATGTTTGTGGGCCTAGAGCTGGTCCCGATAATAACTAGACGACAATATCCTTCGCTGCCTTCTTGTTGCCTTCGGTGCTGGCATAATCCCTACCGAGGGGGAAACAGCATCTGGAGAGTATTTTCGTCATATAAATTCACCTATGTACTCTTTTGTTCACTTGAAGGCTAAAATGCCCTTGTCGGATAGAGGGAACACGGCACTAGAGGAAAGGGCCTACACAATTTACGACTCTCCTTTAACCGGAAAACAAAAAGGAAAAAAAATTTCTAAGTCTCCCGGGCATGGTTTGAGGCATCAGAGCTTAAGCGCCACGCGATTGGTGTTATCCATGGCACGATATTGTGTATTTTAAAATAGGTTACATAATTTAAAATATATTATTTTATATAAAGGGAGCTACATCACATATGCGTATTCCATGGAACATATTCAAGTAAAATGAATTTTTCTATGTTTTTACATGATTTGTATTAGTATTGCTAACCATCAATTTTTGAAGAAATTAAAGGCAAAAATGTTCTGTCCTGGCCAAAATGCCGATCCTTATCGATACCATGCACTAAAACCATACTCTCGAGGCCCGCCTGATGCAGTATCAAATGTAACAGTGATATATTACTATAATTTCACCAAAGATATATTACTATCATATGGTAGTAAATATCATAACAAAATGTGTCGGCCAACCCTGGGTCAGATGTTTGGTGGGCCTCTCTCCATCCGTGTACAAAGCAATCAAGATCTTCCAGATAAGATCTCCAATGTCTCGGCCCTTTTCTCCAGATTTCATACCGAACCTGGTCGCTTGCGTTTAACATCCTGCATCAAATGTCTACAACCGTCCAATTGCATTTAATGATTGGATGATTTCAAAAAGGGTATCAGGGCCCACCCAATAATCGATCCAGCCGTTGATGGAGGAGTGATCCGGTGGTGTGTGATGGGTTATGTTCAGAATCTTCTGATATAGGAATGGAAAGAACACAAAAATCCAAGAAGGTTGGGTTGGGAGTACAGCCATGGGCTTGTCACGAGAGAGATCAGTAGATGACTGAGGCCCTTACAGCCTTCTCTCCCTCTAGAGTCTTAATCAGTGACCGAAACTTTAAATGATGGCGGGACCACCAGTCCCTTCGTTTCTCTGTGTTCTCTACCAAAATTCCAACTCTGTTCTTGACATTTGCACACACATAGAGAGAAAGAGAGAGAGAGTAATAAATATATAAAAATTCCATTATTTGATATCAACAAAATACAACAAAGCTTTTTCATATTTTAAAGGCCCCAAAGACCTTTAAATTTAGTTGGGCCAAACATGGGCCATTTCCTTTCCCTCACTCTGAAAGAAAGGGGGAAAAAAAAAAAGAATACACACAAGTGGAAACCGGTTAGGCCAAAGTTAGGCCATCAGAAAGAGGCTTTTTCCCGCCAAAAAAACATCAAGCATACACAGGCACACGCGTGCCCACGAACCCGTACGTGGACACACATACTACTCTCCTCTTGAATATTTTGAGTCTCTCTACTTAAATACTTACAAATATCTCCAACTTATTATTCTCAGTACACTTCTCTTTTGTGTCTTGGTGAATACCCCTCCACTACATTAAACAAAGGGGGAGGAGCTAGTTGAAAAGCAGTGATGGTGGCCTCTTGAATGAGAAGTTCTTGACTTATCTACCACCTATGACCATGAACACAGCTCAATCTTCAAACCCTTATTTTGCCAACCCTACACCCTGACCCACCATCTCCCTTCCCTTCCATTCAACAATGAATGCTACCTTTGAATTCAATCCCCACTTCTTTCACACTCCCATCAAGACACTCCACTAATGAAAGCATCTCTTTCACTCTCTCTCTCTCTCAGTAGAAATGAATAACAAATCCCCCCTTGGGAATCTGCAACTACTATCATCAACCCATTAATTAAGGGCATTGCACACACCCCAACCCAGAAAAAAAGGGAAGCAGACAAAGAAAGATACCCAAAAGCTCCAAAACTCCCCCCCCCCCCAATACCCACCCAGACACTAGAAAACTCTATATCACCCAAAGTCAATAATCAATATCACTCTACAAAACAAATCTTCCTCAACACAAAAAATATATTGATTGAGAATTTTAGCTAGACACCTTTGGACCAACAAATATTTTTACCACCTCTTTCAATCTCACTTTCTTCAGAGTTGATAGGGTTGTCTTTGTCCTCTACCCATGAGTAGTTGTTGTTTAGCTTTCTCCTTTTGCTTGATGGAGATGAAGATGATGATAAGGAAGATGATGTGCTATCATAAGGGATCCCACCCAAAGTTATGACTCTGATGAACTGGGGTACGACTCTTGGAGGCTTTCTCTGGCTACTGTGTTCAACCATTCGCCTGTAGCAACTCACAATCCTGTCCTGCAAGGAATCCATAATATATGTCTTTGTAATTTGTATTTGGCATAGCTTCTTTTTCAAAGACTGATAATGGAAAATTACATATATCCTTACTTTGTTTAGTCCTTGGCACCAGGATCCAGCACTTCCAGGGTTAACAACAATCGATAGGTTTGGTATCTCCTTCGCCGCACAAAGTATCGCTGCAGCAGCCAACGATGATGGCCAGTAGTCTATGAAGTTTATCTCTGCATTGAAACCAGTTGGATAATTAACATGGGTTCCACGCTAAAGTAATTAATGGTTAGTTTTTTAAATGTAAGCTTTACATTTTGAGTAAAGATTTATCCAAAAAAAGAAAGTTTAGAGTAATGGGTTTATTTTAGTCTCCTT
The DNA here is from genome assembly GCF_013358625.1 of Macadamia integrifolia. Lineage (NCBI taxonomy): Eukaryota > Viridiplantae > Streptophyta > Magnoliopsida > Proteales > Proteaceae > Macadamia > Macadamia integrifolia. The sequence goes on along the minus strand of NC_056560.1, from coordinate 11,260,761 downwards.
AATTGTAATTTAAGGGATATTAAATATTATACCTCGGATAATGGTTAGGATAATTTGGGTGGCGTGTGAGACGAGGGAGGCTATAAAAGTAGAAGTCGGGTCTACTTTGAAGGCGAAGAAAGTGATGAAGTCGAAAGGTGTTATGGAACGCAGCCTCCAGTTCAAGGCACCCAATACCAAAAGCTCCATCCTGCGGATAGTCTTGGGCTCAAATATGAACTTGGCATCTTCAATCTGCAGCAAAATTAATTAATATTAATCACCATTAATTAATACTATAAATGAGGAGTCATCACAAAGAAGAAAAGGAAAGGGAAGGGTTTGACAGTTAGTTCTGAGGGGAGGGGGGAGGTTAAATGTCTTAATCTGGGGGTTGTCCTTAGCTGTCAGTTAATTAAAAGGAAAGTTCAAATGAAAAGTTAAAGAGAGATAAAGGCACCTGGAAATCCAGAAGGGAAGGGACTAGGGTTTCCTCCATTTTAGCAGCTAATGACAAACATGCCACAGATAACAGTTGTAATGGCCACTCTCCTCCTTTTACTTCCTGACATATATTAATTTGATAAATATTAATTTCCATATTGCCCATGCTAGCAGTGCACAGAGTAATGAAGATTAGGCAATACAAGTAGGACATGTATATTTAGTGCACTTCACTGCCACATCATCCACTTAATAAAGTATTCATCCATATTCCCAGGCGTAATCATAGCCGTCCAACCAATTGAACTTTTTGATGGATGTGTGATTATAATTACTTTGGTCAAAATCATCAATGCCCCAAACTCTCATATGTTCTTAATTCTCATCATAGCTGATGATTGATGACCAAGGAGATAACACTTTAGCATGTATCGGATAAGGAATAAGATTCCAATCCAACGGTTTCTTAATGCCAACGAACATGCGCATCATCCGCTCGTTGATTCTCTCTCTCTCTCTCTCTCTCTCTCTCCCCCATATTTTTTCATTTTGGTTTTTCTGTTTCAATGGTCAAAGTAGAGTGACAGAGAAAGTGACGGAAACTTACCGGCAAGCGACGGGAGGAGAGGAAACGATCCATGTAATTGACGGAGAGATATGCCGTTAAAGGTTGGAAGCGATAGAACGCATGCACCTGCACACACAACCAACCAACGTAACCCGATTAACGGAGACTGTGAGCTTAGCTTCGAAACAACTAACTAACGCCGGCCGGCTAACATCGGCGGTGAAGATCTGGACAATGGATTCGAATCTGACAGCTAAGCTAGTATGTCTTTTGCTAATATACTTTACAGCAAAAGTTAGCCGCCGGCGGGAGTATCGAGTTCGACACCAATGACTAATCCAGATCTTCACCGGTGGTTAAGTAACTCACAACACTGCAACTAAGAAAAGGCAAAACCAGTGGCATTTCGAGTTAGGTCTCTTCCGACGTTAGTAAGATAGATACCTTGAGAATCCATGCAATGGATTCCTCTCGAGCTGAAGAATCGAGTTCTTGAGACCGAAACCTGGTGGAGTAATCCAATCCAGGCATGTACTCTCCTTCTTCCTCTACGAATCCGGCAATCGAAAACTCGATGTCGGCAGGGAGTTCGAGAGGTGGAAATGAACATTCCGGCGAGTCTCCGTCAAATATGCCGGCGTCCTCACAACAGAGAAGATCGGAGGAACAATCGGAGAGAGATGAGGATATAGACATGACAATCCTCGACGATAAAAACTCTTCATTCTCTCCCCATCTTCGATCCGGATGCGATCGATGCGTTAATAAGGTCTCGACGCCAGAAAGTCGCCGGTGATTTAATGTGAATAGAGACTACTGACACTGAGACTGGGAGTGAGACTGAGAGAGTGACTTTGGCTTCCGTCCATTTCTATGGAGTCCAGATATATAAATATGAATTGGGTTTTCTGTAATTTTAAAAATAAAATTTAAGTTGGGTCTCGTGAGTTTTCTACTTTAACGCTTTGCTTTTATCCCAAAGTGGGAAGGAAAGAAACCTAAATGGTTGATTCTACTAATAACGTTAGTTTTAGCGATGATGATGAGGAGATTTCTTAACGGCTTTCTCCTATACATACGTAGTTACTTGCATTTTCGTTCGGGACAAGGATTCGGGGGCGGGTTAAACAAAAAAAGAAACGGAAGAATTACAAAATAACTACTTATGGCGCCATCGAGATTTTTATTTCGGTAAACATGGCGCCGTTGAGATTTTCTCCCGCTAAAAATGGTTGCTGTTAGCGGGAAAAGATACACGTTTAGGTCAATTGTCTCCGTGACTTTGTTTGACAATGTCACCCCCTACCCTTCTTCCTCCTTAGAGCCAGTAATCTTCGTTACTCCCCGTAAGGCCCTACATCGTTTATGCTGGTTTAAGTAATTAGATTAGTGATAATAAACGAGCCACAATCAGGGTAAGTTTAAACAAGCTAATTAGGCTATAAGTGATTGGTTATCGATCAAATTAAAGTATTTGATTGGTTCTACTCTTACCACTACTACCATGGATCAAGAACTTCCCATTATTGAATCATCAATTCATAAGCCTGGCATGTTTAATAATCGTTTAACTCGACTCATCAACTCAAGTTGGGTCTACCATTGCGGGCTAACTTTTGACATCCCTAGATAAATTGTATAATTAAGGGTTATCATTTTGGTAATTGATTTATTTCTGTAAGTAAGTCAAACTGAGGTTCACATGATTCACAGAGTTAAGTCACACCTCGTTTCACACTCTCTTTTCCCTCGGACCATGTGAATCACCTTTAAATACCAAGGCACTTCCTTCTCTTAGGGCTCGTTTGATTTTGTTTTTGCTATTTCTATGTCTAGAAACAACAGGAATGGAAAAACCCATTTCTGTTAGGAAACGAATTTTGAAATTGCAAAAGGTTGTTTGAATTTTTTCTTTCTAGAAACGTTTTCAATTGAGCGGTAGGGGGTACTCTCGGGTTCAAAACATAAGTGAAGGCACGACATTGTATGTAACTCACAAGTGAAGGCACGATGTTGGAGTTGCAGGTATGCTTCATGGATATGAGCTTCAAAAGGATGAAAGTAGTCCATAACTGTGAAAACCAAGTTGAAGTCACTGCTTCTGGATAGCGAGAGAAATTTCAACAATGGGTTGGGATTGGGGTAGGTCGAGTGAAGTATTAGGTTTTTCACAATTTTTTTCACTCCCACTTGTTTCTAGAAACAGAAAAATAAATTTGACTTGTTTCTTTATTCTTGTTTCTAAACATAGAAATAGGCATAAATTTCTATTTCTATTTCGAAAAACAAGTGAAATGAAACAGAAAAATCAAATGTTTTTTGGGGTGTTTTTTCATTTATGAGCACAGAAAAATGGAAAAATACATTTCTGAAAACAAAATCAAAAGGACCCTTAGTTAATTAGCTTGGCATGAGACACGCCAATGCATGCTAGTGGTGTATAGATCCTTTGAATTGACCTGAGTCAAAATCAATCCATACATTTACATGCACACGTTATTGGTTTGGTTCTAGATCTTAATTTTGGGATCAATTAGTGAATGGGACAGGTCGGTTTTAAGATGAGCCTTCCAATGATTTTAGACACGAAATACCAGTTTGAAACAAGCTATATCCAGAACTACTAGTATCCAAAATTTCATATAATCATATAATCCATGGTGAATCTAATCTTTTTTGTTTTTTGGTTAATGATGAATCTAATCTTAGTCTGTAGAATTTACTCAAAGAAAGGTCATATATAACCACAAATCAAATAACCATGGTTTCACTATGAAAAATAGGAATTTAGGGTATTTTTATTTTATTTATGATGGGGGAACCAATGATAGAATCAATATATATATATATATATATATATATATTTATATAGCCTTGATGGGCAACTTTTATGGTCAGATGTAACTGATGTACTATCAAGGATCCGTCACTTTTTTTTTTGTGGTAACTAAGTAACCATCACTTTAGTACAGATATGTAATGGACAATGATAATGAGTGCAACATTAATGGTGATTAATTTTTTTTTGGTAGAATAATATTGATTAAATCAGCAATTAAGATGGGAAGCTGTTTTTCATATTAATTTTAGCATTTATTGTGGCAATCATTATTTCACTCAAATTAATGCTATTATATATCACTTATGTTTTAAACATGATATACATATTGATTCATTGAAAACTTAAAGGGGAAAAGAACGCAGCCAGGAGTCACAGGGAATGGCAAAATTTCTTTGCCTAAATGTAAATATTATAATGGGTAAGAAATCGTTACATAGTCGCGTGACCCGGCCCTTACATCAATGTGGGATCAAGTGTTTGTTGGAACATCAATAAGGAAGAGATTCTTAATTTCATAAGGCATGGAGTAGGAATTTTGTGGGCTCCTATGTCTAGACACAAAAACCACGTATAACTTTAATATTAGGAGTAAAGGACATGACTCCATGTCTCCATGAGAGAGATCGCATGCAAGCTTCATAATCCCTCTCTTCCCAACCTTTAATTATACCTACATTGCCTTTTCATGAATTACCTCCATTTTAATGTAGGGGAATTTACTATCACTTCCCTACAAGCCTATATAAAACTCCCCTACCTTATACCTTTTTACTGATACTCCATTGCTTTTTTATTTTTACATCTCTTTCTCCTCTACTCTTTTTAAATGCTCAAATTACCCTTCATTTTCACTTGTAACCTACTACACAAATTTTTTTTTTTTCAAATTGATTGGATCAAAACATGGTTTGAACCAAACCACTAACAAGTTTTGTCTTATCTAATCAAAGAAATTGTAAATTCAAAAAAGAATAATAATTTTGTATCTGATCTATATCTATATCGATATCATATGTTCCAATTGGGTGTCATGCATTTTTTTTTTATTTTTAGATTGGCTGAGACCGATACCAATCTAATATCGTATCCGATCTATATCTATTTCGGTATCATATGTTCCAATCGAATCATTTTTTTTTAATCCTTAGATTGGCTGAGACTAATACCAATCTAATATTGATTAAAAAAAAAAAAAGATTGCTAAATTTGTGATGATGGATGAGATAATAATAATAGTAATAATAATAATAAAAATAAAATAAACATCCTTGATGATTGGATGAGACGAAATAATAATAAATAAATAATATATTTAAGGACACATCAACTATTTTAATATCTATTTGATGAGACAAAATTTGTAAACGGTTTGGTTCAAACTATAATTTATACCAATCAATATGAAAAAAATGTAATAGATTACAAGTGAAAATAAAGAATAATCTGAGCATTTAAAAAGAGCAGAAGAGAAAGAGATGTCAAAATTAAAAAATAGGAGAGTATCAATAAAAAAGTAAAAGATAAAGAAATTTTAATAAATATAGGCTAAGTATATTCCCCTTTAATGTAATACCTGCCATTAATGGAATGACATAGAAGTACCTTATTTTCTACAACAACAAAAGCCACTGCAGAAATAACAATTCTTCTTCTTCCAAAACTTTACCATCTTCACTTCACACTCAACCTTCTGACTTAAAAGTTATGGGAATACTACATGTTGTCTTAATTTATGGGGCTCAACAAAATGATGGGTTCGTTTCATTCCTGAACATTAATATTAGTGCCTTAACCATTACTACCCCTTTCTTTATTTAATGAATAACAACAACAACAACAGCAGCACCACCTGGCTCTGCCTGTGCTGCTCGATATCCTGATCAGCCTCAGCATGTGATTACACCATCCACGCATCACCACTCATACTGTAAGTAAGTAAAGCCCAAAATTGTTCACCAAAGGAGGTGTGTAACATTAATGAAAGAGTTCTTTTTTTTTTTCTTTTTTTTAACAAGAAATTCTTTTTGGTTGAAAGAAACTTTATTCGAGCAACTGGCGGTTTTTAATTAGAAATTCGTTCACATCAAGTTATGAAATACAAAACAGACAAAGGAATAAAAAACCACAAGGTTTGGATATGAAATATATAGAGTCAAGGAATGGAATATGACCTTGCTGTTTAACATACTATAAACAGTGGTCTCTCAAGTTAGGGTATGATCGAAATTAAAATATTTTTAATAAACTTGCCGTAAAAACAGCTATAATCAAATACAAATATCTCCAACACAGGAGCGAGGGGTAGGGCCGATAAAGGCCGCAATTCAACGGCGCATGCTAAACATAGGGTGTCAGAGTATCTGCCTTATAGAAGGTGATAACGTCAATATCTGATCAAAACTTTATGATCCATTCCAACCGATCCCGTGGCTGATTTTTCCTTGTTCAATTCTTAAGACTTGACTTATTTACAAATCAAGTTTCAAAGCATGATGATTAAAAGCTGAAAAATCAGATTTTAAGTCATTAATTAAATAGAAATCCCATTTGAAAAAGAATGAGTCGCTCAGGTGAGCTGTTTCTTTTACACAGGTGTTTGGTCTTGAATTCTTGATGAATCTTGACCATAGAGATCTATGTAAGTAGTTACGTGTTAGGATGGTAGTAATTATTAACCTATCAGTACATAATAACCCTAGCTAGCTAAACAGGAATATAATCCTTTCCTGCTGGCCAATCTCTAAAGATTCTAATCCTTAATAATTCTTTCCAAAAAAAAAAAAAGAAAAAGAAAGATCCTTAATAATTCTAACATCTTAATATGTAAATCACTCGCGTGACATGCACCATTTTTAAAAGTTATGCTTCATTGGTTTGATCTGCGATATCAGTAACGTCCATCATAAATACTGATCAGTCTCATCAAAGAGAAACTCTCTGGATGGTGGGATCCATCGTCTGCTGGAGAGAGAGAGAGAGGGCCAATTCTGGACTCCATAAAGTATCTTAACACCACGAACACACAGGGCAACAACCCATACTAGTGGTGCTTTTAATTTACTCTTTTGACTGCCCTTTCCTGTGTGGGTATCCTTCCTCTGTAATTCCCTTTTTTTCATATTTTAGCCTTTCCTGTTCCCCTTTAAGATGAGCACTCACTCACTCAGGTAAGAGATTCCCACCTGCAACAAGAGACACATGCACATTCCCAAAGGACCCAGCAAGCTCAGGCTTTAGGTTTATGCTCATGAAACGATGGCAGTTTCATATTATGCCATTGTCACCATATGCTAGCAGATATGTGTCATTGTCACCACATACTGGTAGATGTGGTCATATATATATATAAACTTAAAAAAACAAGTATCCCTTGAAAATTTTCCTTCCTTATACTTCTAGGGTCTACCCTAATGCGAGTCTCGAAGTTGAATTTGAATTGGCCCCTCAGTCTAGAGGAATATTAAGATTGATAGTTCATCTGTTGCTTCTTTGGAGGAGCTATGGGAGCCTATGCTAAGTGAAGTCCTTGTGCAACCAATGTTGGAATCTTCTTTCCTTTACATGTCTAATTGATAGCCTCATCCTTAAGCTTGCATTCAGAATGATACTAAGGCATTTTTGAAATCCCCTAAAAAAATATAATGATTTGAATGGCTATGATATTTATATTGGATAGAGTCATCACCTAAGATTTGCCATTTACTACCTTCGTTCCAAAGAATGTGAAAGTTAAATCTATGATTAACCATTTAATCCTCGTTTTTCTTTTTTCCTTCGCCTTGTCTAAAGCTTTGTGCTGCCTCTTAGTTTTTGTCTTTTTTTTTTTTTTTTTTTTAACTTAAAAAATATCAAGCTTTATTAAATATTTTACTAGAATTTTCTTACACCTATTCCACAAAAAAATGTTGGAAATGATTCAAATATTTTTTTTGACAAATGAGTGTACTCAACATATGAATGAGAGGTGTCAAGGGGTCCATGTATATGTGAACCAAAATAACTTTAACTGGGAGAAGAAAAAGATATAAAATTATATTGTTAATATAAGCAGAGAAGAAAGCATAATTGCATGTCTTGGGGAGAAGTTCTAGAGTTAAGAGAATTATTGGAAGGTGTTCTTATTTTATCTCTCTTTCTTCTTAATTCCCATTGTTTGGGACCCTACAGAGGTTTTGTCACCTATCATTCCCTATTTTCTCTAAGACTAAACTTGTGCTTTTTCTTAATTTTTTAATCTATTCTTTACTAATTAAAATGCAAAGTGGAGTATCAACTTCAACACCCAATTTCTCCCTTTCAATTAAAAATTAATTAAATTAAATAAATAAATCTAAAAGAGAAAGCTTCTCTAGGCGGCTTTGAAGTTTAATTTTTGTTAGGCAAGGGGAAAGGAGAAAATGACACCCACTTAATTAATGGTGTGAAATAAAATGAAAGGAGCCAAGTTATTGCACCATATGATATTGTAGTAGAAACTGTACCAGTTACCATCTTCATTTGATATATAATTCACACTAAGACTTTGATCAAAAACCTTTTGCTTGTTACCTTTTCTTATCTAGCTTTGGTCGGTGATGAAGTAGATTGAAGGAGACCTCTGCAACTTTTACATGTTAAGACAAGATCACCGAACCACTGATTAGACTTTTGATTTATGGTTTATAATGTCATTAATTTACTAATAATCCAACGATGGCTTTGAAGTTGTGGTGAGGATGGTTTAATCCAGTTTATGGTAAATGACAAGTGCCAAGTGCCAAATGCCAATTGCTTTTCATTCTCAGCTACCAATCTCTCTTTTAAGATTTCATTTCATTACAAATGAAAGGTACAATTACTTCGTCCTTTTACTATTACTCACATTATTATGATATCACCACTCCCTCCCTTGGGCTGCGCTTAAGTACTGTTAGCCTATTATGATGTCACAAAAAAAATTTATCTGGTTGGCTAACCATGGATGGATGTCGCATCGGATTAAAGTAGTGTTTCATCTAAATTAAGGGTGTTAAACAGAAATATTCTGGGTAATCAGGATGGTTTTTATCAGTTTTGGTCCTAAAAGGGCCAATCTCATAATCGTCTTAGATATTTAATAGTCAACAAAAAATAATCCATTCCCATTTCATAACGGAACTGCAGTTCTAATTCCTCTTAGAGTCCTGGGCACTCAAAATCTCAAACACTCAAATATAATATAAGTGTTTCTTTCCAATTGTAATATGACCTAGCTCAATTCTAAAACAGCTCCCGATTTCAATCCCCAATTGACACCCTAATCTAGTTCATTCGTCTCTTTTTTATACCTCTTAAGGGTCAAAACAATACTCTTTTCATCAAGTACGGATTTAGATAACCTCCTCATTCATTATGAGATACATCCGTTTCCTATCAATAAATTTTTAAAAGACATACCCAATGGGAAAAAGGGATTTTTTTTTTTTTTAAATACTTTCATACTAGAGAGACAGAGTGATTTATTTAGGAATGGCTTGACATCTATACTAAATTAGGAGTTTCTTGTCAAGCTTATAAAGCATGAATTTTCCTTGGATGTTGAATGGCATAGTCCTTAATTAGTGACAAAAGACTATCATTAATAATGCTGTAAGGCACCTAATTGTTAATCCAAACATTAGATATATCTAATCCTAATTAGTCAAACATGTGAGCATCTATTGCGGATTTGGTCTGGTATTAGTACACAATGAGAAAAACCGGCTTGTCAAGGGGAAGAACCCATACTTGTATAGTTAATTCAATAATCATTCTAGGGAATGTTAATTAATCATCTTTATTAAATTGATGATTAGCATGTACAGGAGGACATCAAAGGACAGCCATGACCATTTCTTAATGAGCTATAGAATAATAAAGATAGAGACACGGCCAGATATTTAACTATTAACAATATTTGGATCCTTATTGAAATAAATATTACATATGACAACAAACCCAGAGTGCAAAGAATTAGTAATAACCCAGAACTTAACTATTAACAATATTTGGATCCTTATTGAAATAAAATATTACATATGACAACAAACCCAGCGTGCAAAGAATTAGTAATAACCCAGAACCCACATGGGTTTGGATGCTTCCCATATGGGGAGAGGAATTACTCTTTTCATTTGGAATTCTAATGCCGAATATGTAGGGGTGTCAATGGACAAGGTTGGTCTCGGTCGAGCTTAATCAGGTTCAACTAATTTTTAAGGTTGTGCCGTGAACACTCATTTAACTAAACAGCCTTAGCTAGTGGGGGTATGGTACGGTTGATAATCACGTCGTTAGGTCTCGGGCATTCCTTGGGTTGCCATAAACGGGCCTTAACCAGACTATAAACATATTTAACTTTAAATAGGATTTAAACAAGTCATCTTTAAAATTAGTCTTTTAAATGTGCTTAAAAGGAATACCAATAAATGAGGCAAAGATGGACATAGCAAAGAATGATCCATGGTTAAAAAGGATAAAACCAAAGATGGGCAAAACAACTAAGTTATTAAGTTACTCAGTCTTTAACCTAACAGAACTCAATTCAATTAAACTATGCTTACACAACCCAAGTTCAGTAAGTTTAAATCAATTAAACTATGCTTGAAAAAGATGAATGTTCAGATAATAATCACCAACATCTCTACTGTACATATCACATAACCTTAACACTAAATACAAATAGTATTAATTTTTTTTTTTTTTAAATACAAGTACTATTAAAGTGGTTGGACTAGGTTGGGCTTAAATGAGTCGATTCAAGTCGGGCTTATAAATATGTCGGGCCCCATCGGGCTAGGTGGCTGCACAGTGTATTACATGTTTATAAACGTGTCGGTCTAGGTCGGTCCATAAACAAGTTGGGCTTGATTGGACCTACTGGTATGGGTTTGGAATTGACACCCCTACAAATATGTATTCAGACTACGAATTAAAGCAATTACTACATCAGTGATTCGTATTCTAATACCCCATGAATGATAAGATACTATGTAGTAAAATCACCACATGGAGAGAAGATGCATATGCTTCTGCTTTGACAAGTCGTCTTCCGCTTATTTTATTCAAAGATTAGGGCAAAATTAGTTGGGTATAAATAATGATGATTATGATGAAAACTCAAGTTACCTACTGCCAACTTGAACATTATTGGTGGTGGTTGGACCATAGACAAGGGACGAGGACCAGGCGGCTTGGAGCGTCTGGCAACTGCCAAGTATTGTTTGGATGGTAGTATAGTGTCCCTATTCTCTACCACTTAATATATAGATGCTTCTCATCGTCTAGAAAAAACCATGTACTATGTGAGACACATTAAAACCTTTACATCTTTTCAGGGTCAAATCATAGTAAATTATGAGAGATGAAATATATCATCTATATATTCTTTGTTGTGATTATTAATTAATATTGCAATTAAATTAAGAAAAAATTACATGATTACTCAATTTTGGGTTTTTCTTTACAAAATTACCAACAAAAAGTTATGGTTAACAAAAATACCCAAAATTAGGTTTGAGTTTACAAAATTATCCACCTAAAGTTTTAATTAACAAAAATACCTAAAATCAGGTTTGGTTTTACAAAACTATCAAAAATAGTGATTGTTCATCTTCCACATATAATCATGTATTTTTTTATTATTAAAACTTTGAGTGTGTAGTTTTGTAAACCCAAACTCAATTTTGGGTATTTTTGTTAACTTAAACTTTAAATGGGTAATTTTGTAAAGGAAAACCTAATTTTGGGTATTTTTATTAATTGAAAATTTTAGTGGATAATTTTATAAAGTGAAACTCAAAAGTGGATAACCATGTAATTTTTCCTTAAATTAAACCTTTTATGTTTGTGTTATTAATTAATTATATTTTAGAGGCATGACGTACGAGGGAATATATTGGAGCATATTTCAACATACAACTGATGAAGTATATATATGCAGAGAATAAGATCAATGCTGACCTTTTGTGTCTTTGGGTTAGATTTGACAGTTAGGCAGTGGCGGTGGCGATGGTGTGGTGGATGTTTTGGTGAGACCATATACTGATATACATATATATTGAATGACTGCTTCCAAACTCCCAAAAGAGTGAACGAAGGGGAATTTCAAAGTTGTTTCCAACTCAGATGGCCATGGTTGGATTCGGTGCTTAATTATTAGTTACTATTTGGTGGTTATTACTTATTAGTAACTGTTATGCCACATGCGCCATGCAGTGTATACGTAGTTACGTACTTCAATTTTATGTTGCAGATTTGTGCGTGTGAGAGAAAGAGAGAGAGAGAGAGAGAGAGACTGGTAAAGTACTTCAAAATTGTTAGGAATTAACTACACAAGTAGAATTTTACCAACAAAAAAAAACTACACAAGTAGAATAACGATAAAAAAAGATAATAGGAAATCAGAGATATATAGGACACAACCATTTTTACATGGTTCATTCAAGATAGATTACATCCATAATCAAGACTATTCCACTCTTATGATGAAAATATAGAAACCCTAATTCTTGATCACATGATTCCTGCACCCAGACATAGTGTCTTCGAAATTATCATTGCATTCCCTGTGAACTTGTGAATCTCATCAATATTAATGCTTCAGGACACACTCTCATTGGTTCTCATAATAGTATAGGGGCCACATGACTAGGTAGCGATCCTTGCCCTTTGTTATTAATTGATATTATTTAATGCATGACTCCATGTTACCTATCTACTTAATTCTCTGATTTGTTTCAGTTAAAAGTCCAAAAGCTTTTGCCACTTTTTGGTGGAATGAATGAAAGCTACAAGAAATGGTTGATAAGTCAATAGTTTTGAATATAAGAGTTAGAGATGCAGAATGAAAAGCCTTGCGATAAATGGGATATTTCAACAGGAGAGATGTGTATTAATGACTGATTCTTACATCTCTACATTATCCATATTGCATATAACAATAATAGCCAATAATCAATTCACCAGGGATGGAAAATGGAAATGAAGCTTACCTTGGGCACGGGTAACATTTTGACGTGGATGGCTAATTCTTGCGTGGATCTATGCCTAAATACAAGAAGTCATAAAAAGATCACGCTTCCCCCTCCACCTTGATGGCTCAATGTAGCCTCCCCATTGGCTTCCACAATGGCGCAATGTCTACGCAAGTGGACGGTGTTCTCTTGGCCTTCATTCTTTTTTAAGATATAATATAGTGAATTATTGTTGTCACACTGACACTTATTATAAGTTAAAACCAGCTATTGGACCCCAGGCCCATTTACGGCAGATCGAAAATTATATCGTTACGAGATGTTGGGCCTTGGGCCTAATACCCAGTACGCTATTATTAACTAAGGAGCCCGCGTCGGCGAAGCCGGAAGGCGAAACTGAGCGCTTAAGCGTCTTTGTCGCCATTAAATGAGCTTTCAAATCTTTTCTTTCTTTTCCGATATGATTTTCCTCCGTTTGTCGTGATCTGTGACGATTCGACTGTTGATGAAATCTCTGCTTGCAGGTGTTGGCCTTGACGTTGCGAAAGTATTAATGATTTTTACTAATTATCCGAACAAAGATCCCCCGAATAAGAGACCCAATTTCAATTGCTCTTACAGATCTTTCCCTATTCAATTGCTTGTTCTAGTCGTCTACTCCTACAGATTTGATTGGAATGCCACCCAATTTCTCTTATTTCTCAATGATTTTGAAACACTATTTAGTTCTACCAAACCCCACACTTCTGCTCAGGGACGATCTGGATTTTGTGTTTTTGCATCAGAGATGCTATGGGGAGTAACGGTCTATCTATTGGGAACATATGGGTATAATGAGGAAGTGGACGAGGGCGAATGGTTTGTCCCTTTTTGAGAAAATGAATGGGGATTTCGAAACAAGCTACCCAAATTTGGAAAAAGGAAAATTATGTGATACTTATATTGAGGATAAACTGCTTGAAAAAATGTAGCATAGTAGAACAGCACAGCTTGCCGATATTAATAACCTTAAAAAAATCCTCCAAAACCCAATCCTAGGGATCAGCAGAAAGTGCATAAAGGTTAGATATGCATTTGAGCTTTATAACTCATTTTTTTTTTCTTTCTGATATATTTTTCCATGAATTATACAATATGAAATTCACTTCTAAGAAATTTCATTATCAACTTGTTTGGTGGTTTTCGACCAATCTGAAATATTTAATCTGAATATCTGATACACACTTCTCTTGAACCTCAACTTGATGAGCTTTAAATGGTAGTCTATCGAAGTTCCTTAAAAATTAGGGGCAACACACTGGTTTGAAATGGGTTTTTTCATCAACGAGATTGGGAATTTCCCCGGTGGTTTCCTTTAGCTTGGCTTAGATTGGAACTTCGCTTCTTATGGGTTTTCATTTTGCTTGTCAACAAGAAAGGAATTCAAAATTTGCAGGAGCTGAGCTTGGTGAGAAATGTATGATCCTAAAGTCTGGAACCATGTTTTCTGTAGAGCAAAGAACATATAGGGAGGGACCCTCCGACCCAATGGGGGAAATTGTTTTGGACCGGCCGGGTGAGAATCGGGATCGAATCGTTGAGACAGACTGTACCTAGAAGTACGGGTTAGGGCGATTCATCGTAATCTTATTATTCCCGCGTTAAGTTGGGTTGCCAGTGGTTACCAGTTACTCCTGCTTCCTGCCTCATTTGGACAAATCGATCAACGGAGGTTCGCAATTTATCCCTCAAAAGAAAGAATTTCTTGAGAAATGTTGGGGTTCTGTGGAGCAGCTCTCAAATCCACTTGTCTGCTTCCACTCTGTGTAGCTCCCACCTGCAGCACCACCACCGCCATCAGCTCCTCCGCCTCTTTATGTCCACTTTTCTTACAATGCAAACTAAGAAGTATGATTAGGGTTTCTTCTGTTTCCTGGAAGCCCACCAATTTAACTTTAAGAGTCCGTGCGGCGAACACTGTAGGCGTTTCCCTTCTGCAAACCGACGGTGACTTTTGGGAGGATCCTGACGACGGCAGTGGTAGTGAACACGAGGATGACGATGAAGATGTCGAAGAAAACGACCTGGATTTCGAGAGCGACTGGGAAGACCAAGTTGGAGGAGATTCTCATGCAACTCTTACCACTACTACTAGTAAATCTCCAACAGCCCAGTACGAAGAGGACCTCGCCAGAGGTATGTTTTGTGGATCCCTTCACGGTCTCACCTTCATTTATTTTATATTGCATCCTAGACTCTCTTCTTCTTTTCGGGTGTGGTGATGTATACGGCTTTCTTGTGTCTATATGACTTCTTCCTTGCGAGTTGCGACCCCCCCCCCC
>NC_056560.1:11216825-11245615 GCF_013358625.1 Macadamia integrifolia | reverse complement strand
CCCCCCCCCCCCCCCAAAGTGTTTGTTGAAATTACGATGTTGGAATAAAATCGAAATATGGATGCTTATCACACATCCCAATTCGGGCATCCACCACTGTTAGTCGTGCTCATTTGATGAGGCTTGCAAAGAACTTTGTACAATTGAGCTGCTAAAAAAAAAAAAAAAGAACTTTGTACAATTGAGCTGCTGTCAAATCTTACATTCATTTCGAGGAAAGGTGTAAGGCCATAACATTCTTTATCGTTCCCACGACAATGATTGCAGGAAAGATAGAGGAGGCCTTAGCCCTGCAAGTTTTAGAGGAGTACCCGAACCTGGATGGTGGTGGTCTCTTCTTCTTTTTATTTCTTAAGCTTGATTTAGTTAGACTTACTTCTCATTATATTGACTAATTTTCATTCATGCGACGGTGAATGCCAACTTTGTTTTCCTCCTTTTTACTTTCTAGAACTGAAATTCCTATTCTTCCAAAAAGAGGGCGAGGAGAAATAGGAGATGGGCTAGGACTCGCATATACAGCACAGAAACAAAAAAGATATAAAATAGTAGACGGATTTTGGAATTTCAATGAGAATTACAAGGAAAAGGAAGAAGAAAAGAAAAGGATTCCAAGCCAAGTCTAGACCTATCTTGAAAATGATACTTAGAACCTTAATTAGTTTTCTTTTCTAATTGGAAATACTCATGTAGGATACGATTTTATGTGACATACACAACCTGCACTTGTTTTGCAAGGGTTTGTTCTATTTATGTTGTTACCATGTGTAAAATAAAATAAAAACTTATTTCTGAGTGCATGAAACCACTTTTCTTTGGGATAGATGTGATGTTAGTGAAACATTGACATTTCTTTAATTATTGCAGAAGTTGAGCAGCTATTGGGTCCAGAGGAAAGAGAAATTTTTCAACAGAATGAATCTCCTGTTCTCAGCAAAATATCAACTGTTGAGTATCGAAAGCCCTGAGTATTGTTCTCATTCCATATTTCTGCAGTACTCCAGCAATCTTTCCTGCTGCACATTACCAAATTTTGAGTGTATATTCTGCACATTAGCTCCTGGAAGCTCTTAAGTTTCAACTAACTACAGAATTCGTTTGCAGTTATGAGAGATTCACATTTACTGCTCAATCTTTGACTATTTGAATCCTGTAACTATACTGCAGGCAAAATGGAGCCCACTTCATACTCTTGCACTATCAGGGCAGATTCCTTTCATGGATAAACTACTTGACCAAGGTGTTGATATTGATACTGTTGATAAGGTTAGATCAGTTTTGTATTCCTTTTTAATTTTTTGTTTATTAGTTCAATGCTTCAACTTCCTTGGTCTCCTCTCTTACCCTTAGTGATGGAGCTTCAGTAGGTTTGATAACACAGGATGGCTACACTGCACTCCACAAGGCTGTTATTGGTAAAAAAGAACCTGTTATTAGTCATCTTCTAAGGAAAGGTGCAAATCCTCATGTCAGAGATAGGGTAATGAAAGCATTTCCTGTATTCTAAACATGTTTAATTTCTGCGTTCAACTCAAAAGAACTGGAAACCTGATGCTTGTTAACCTCCCGTTAGGATGGTGCAACTCCGCTTCATTATGCAGTGCAAGTTGGGGCAATGCAGACTGTGAAACTTTTGATTAAGCACAAGGTTGATGTAAATATTGCCGACAATGTGAGTGGGGCATTCAATTATTATTTTCCTTGAAGTGTTGTATTTTAGTTTTATTCTCATTCTCACTGTTAAGTTATAATATTTTCAGGAAGGCTGGACCCCGCTGCATGTTGCTATACAAAGTAGGCACAGAGACATAGCTAAAGTTTTGTTAGTCAATGGTGCTGATAAGACAAGAAGAAATAAGGCAAGTACCGTGAGATTCATGCACTCATGAGTCATGATGCACTAGAAGAAATAAGGCAATTTGCACTTGTTCTTCTCTTTCCCATGTGAAATTCAATAGGCTGTCTGTTTGTAAGAAGAGAATGAGTGGAAAGAATGCGCTTTTGGGGGGGGGGAGGAGGAGACGAGGTTTGGTTCATTCACACTCAAGGGGGGAAACCATGAACCTTTTGATTTTCAAGGAAATTCGTGTGGAGTGAATCAAAATTTGGAGCATGGGAACTCTTTTTCAGGATTTTTTTTTTCAAACACCAATTAAATGTGCAGATTTTTTTTTTCTTTTTCTAAAGCTTTTTCTCCCTTTTCAACACAAAAAGAGACAGGAAATTTTGATCAACAGTTGCTTTCCACAAAATGTGGCATCTTGGTCCATGATACAATTGCGACCCGAGAACACCACCCCCATCACAAGCTCTGTTTGTTTTGAAGTAAAAACCACTTAAAGAGAAGTTTCAGGTTTAACTGATCTTATCTCAAAAATTTCCTTTTTACATGGTTTCTGTGTGGAAATGAAACCAAAAGAACTTAATGCTGAAATCAGGATCCTTGTATTTCAACCCAAGGGATTCATGATTTAGGTTGTGCTTGAGAAATGTATTGCATATTTATCTCTGTAACTGAGTTGTTTTCTATTTTTTTGAGTTTGTTGACACTTTGCACAGCTTTTACACATTTTACACGATGGACTAGATTTAATATTTTAATTTATTTTTTATCAAGCTGTTATATTTAAGTTTCTGCTTCTAAATAGGTCTATTTCATTAATTCTTTGCTTTTTTTCTTTCTTGTCATTCCTCAGGCTGGTAAGACACCACTGGATGTAAGCTTGTGTTATGGTAAAGATTTCAAGTCTTATGACCTTGCAAAGCTACTGAAGGTTTTGCCAGTTAGCACATATACTTGATTGGCAAGCATTGTTGAGTTGGCTACTTTCGTAGAACTGTTCTACATGAGTTGATTATAGTTATACCTCCCCAAGCCTGGTGTTTCGAGTGGTGAGAAGGCTGTTTCTTGGTTTTATTATGTAGTCTTTATCTACAGGTAAGGAGTGTGTCCCCCATTATCAGATATCCAGGAAGTAATCTGCGGTTAGTTTTATGGATAATGAGTTCATGCTCAAACTTTTTGGAAAGTTATAGATCTAGCTGTATATTTAATTTGAATTGGACTTTAATGCTTTTACATTTACATTCCTTGATTGAAGGAAAACCTGGATGTCCTGGTTCTCTGTTGTTAAATATGTTTACAAAAATGCATTTTAGGAGTGATTTCTGCAGCTGCAGCTTTTAAATGAACAATCTGATGATCCCAGAGTCTGGAAGGACCTACCCTTGGAAGATCTTGATCTTGACTGTATTTCCATTTCGGTTATAAAGCAAGGGCTTATTCAATGTTTAGTTGGGGAATAAGTTGTGGGTAATTTGTTACTAAGTTCTGCGTTCTGGCATAGGAATCGATATTCTCCTTCTCACAGGGTTTGAGGAATCAAGGTCGGATTGGCGGAATTTCGGCTGATTCATTCAGATCAGGGTTTTTAGGGCTTTCTGGCCAATTCCAATTCTTGCTGACCTTTGGGCCTTGGTTGATTCTTGACTTGGATTGGAATCAGCTGGCGGTTCCGATCTCTTTCATGGGGAGGCTTCATGGGGAGGCTGTTTCCCGCACGACCAGTGGGAGGGCATGCGAGCATCTTAAGCATGAGGTATATGGTCTTTTTGCATCCAATGTGTTTAGGTGTAGATACAAATTATTGGGTAGTGTTCTTTCTTAAAAATTAATGGAGAAAATACATTCTCTAGTTGTGTGGCCCTTGTGCTTACATGTGACAAGAGTTGATCCTTAGACGTTGGACACTCTTGGGAGCCTGCTCTACAAGCAGAGGCTGCAACTAGTGTGTTATGTACTAGATCCAAATAAGGGGCTCATGGTCTGGGTTTTTTCGTTAAATTTAAACGTGTGAGTTGGTAAAGTGTTAAGGTTTCTTGTCACCTTGGAGAACACGTAGGTGATACCTAGACAACTGTCTATATTATCAACGCAAAGGAAAGTTAGACTGGCGGATGAATGGGGGTGTTTACAATTTTTTGACTACTGTTCGTGATTAGAGAATAATTTTCAGAGGAACTACAGCCGAGCCAAACCCGGGCACTGGGTTGTATTGGTTGAACCCTAGTCGGTTCCCTCGTGAAGAATGAAAATCAAATGTGGTCGGGCTACTGGGGTTCTCTACCGGTCAGTAACGGATAAAAATCCTCTATTGTTCTAATCTCTGTTTTTCCATGTTTTGCTAGGTGCAGAATGCGACACGTGGATGGTGCATCACCAACGGTCAGGATTAAGAAGGTTGGTTGAGGTTATCAAAACCGGTTTACAAGTGTGGATGACTCGAACCGGTTCACCCAAACAGTAAGGTTTAGAATAAGTTTTGAAATTTGAATTTCAGAACATGTAAAAGTTGGGTTTCCCTCGTTGATGTGCATCTCTCTCTCTCAACCCTCTCGCTGCATCTCTCTTGCTCACAAGTGAGAGAAAACGTCCTTCCCAAGTACTACGTTCGTTGATGAGTCCACTTTCCTTCGGATCTTCGCCACCGATTCCTTCGACTCGTTTGTAGAACCGGTGTTGTAGAACGTACAACATCGTTGCGGGAACGAACCCTCGATCAGATACTCCTCATTGGGGTTCCCATACACTTCCACCGTCATGCTCGATCGTCCGATGATTGATGATCTCCTTACACTGAAGATGGGCTTCTGTCCATCACATCTCTCTCCCAAGAATCCATTCCATCGTTGGTGAAGGCTCGGTCTCTAATCCCCAATCCAAAATAATTAAAATGCAATTAAACCTGATTAATCGTTAATGTAATAAAATTAAGGATTAATATACCTTTCTACGAACGGTGAGGAGATATTTGCCAGAGACGTCCATGAGAACGAGTTCGTCTTTGAGTCGAGAATCGGGGCCGTAAGAGTCTACCCGGAAAATGACCTTTCCTTTGGTGTCGTAAACGGTGAAACCATCGCCGGGGAAGAAGTGAGACGTCTTGAGTACTGTTAGCTGGGTCTCCTCTTTGAAGCAGAAGCTTTCCTCAACGACAATGCCGGTGCTCATGGTTTGTTAGCTCTTTCTTCTTCTCCGCTGTTGTTCAATCCAGATCATTCAAAAACTTTTCAGGACGATAGTAGAAGAGAAAATGGAGAAGAAAAGACTTTTACAAGAGATTGAATGCAACTTCTCGGTCTGGTTCACAAGGAGAAAACCCGGTTTTGGTAGCCTCAATCAACATATATCATCTTGACCGTTGGTGATGCACTATCCACGTGTCGCATTCTGCACCTAACAAAACATGGAAAAATAGACGATTAGAACAACAGAGGATTTTTATCCGCCGGTAACGCGGGATTGAGGGGCGAGTGGCGAATGGCGAATGGCGAATGCAGAAGGACCAAACCACTCCGGACCAGATCTCGAGGCAATGGTCCAGATCTGATTTAAATGCCTAATCACTGATTTAATGTTTTATTAGTTGTAACAGATCTGGACCATTGTATTGGTAATATCTTGTTTCATCTCCGTCCTCCAGGGCATAGCCATTAAAGTGGATAGGGAGAGGAGAAGATTGAGCCTGGAACTCTGGAAGTCTCAGACCGCCGACAGCAGCAGCAGCAGCAGCAGCAGAAGGAAAAGTGAATAGAAAAGCGAGAAGGAAAGGGAACATAGCTGTTTAGAAGGAGCAAATGGCAGCCATTGTTTCTCTCCCTTCCCTGTATTCGATTTCCAGAAGCAATTTCAGTGTCACTTCTAATTCCTCCCCTTCTTTGAGTCCTCCGCTACGATTCCTTCGTTTTCAAAGAAGCCGCATGGAGAATCGTTCTGTGTATCTGATGACAAAGAAGTCCCCGGAATCGAGAAGGATTATGTCGGTTGCCGCCGAGGACACTTTAATCCCAGAAGAGGAGGAGAAGGAAGAATCTCCGGTTGACCAGCCCGTTTCGGTTCCTGTCTCACCTTCCGACATGCTTACCATGCTCTTCCAGGCACTCTCTCTCTCTCTCTCTCTCTCTCTCTCTCTCTCTCTCTCTCTCTCTTTAATTTTCTTACTTTCTCCTTGGAATTCTGTGTCGATGTTGGTTTTTTTCTTTCTGCTTCATTGTCACTATACCTTTGAATATTAGCGCTAGGGTTTTCGCAGTTATTTAAGCCAGCCTAAGATAGTTACTGATTGAGAAGTCTTACAAAGTCATTATTATAACTCCTGTGAGAAATTCTTCTTGGGAAATGGCAGTAACGCTGATTTAATGGTACAAAATCTGTTCAGCTTTGTTGTTCATGCTCGTCTGTTTGAAACATTGCAGGCAGAAGGGACAATGGCTGAATCTAATGTTCCGACTGTGACCAAAGCTTTACAGGTGTAAACAAAATTCATTGTTATTCTAAGAATCTCTCTCTCATACACCACATGGTATACTGCAATATCTTGGCCTACACAAACTGACTTCTTTCCTTTGCCGTGAAGGAAATAGAGGGAGTAGGTGATATAAAGGTTCAAATCGTTGAGGGTATTGCCAGTGTTGAGGTAAGTTTACTAACTGTATGTTGAATTTTGATATGTATTATGTATAAACATGAAGGAGATCTTGGAACTTCTTGAACTTTATCATTCTCCAGGGTTTCCTAACCTTTCTATATATTCTAAGACATTAGCTTTGTCGAGTTCCTGTAATTTTCACTGTGTAGCTTGTCTTATCTTTCTCCAAGGATCTAAATTCGATAATGATAGTTTGGATTTCCATCTTCCTCATTGTCTTGCTTCTATATGTTCCTACTTTGTCTTAACCGTCTCAAGTCCAATTTTTGCTGCAATACAATTTGCAATCTTCCTCATATTTAAAGGAACAGATGAACGGGTTGGTACGTTGGCTGGAAATCTGGGCACATAAAAGTAAAGCTTGGGAGATCCAAAATTTTATCTCTGTTTAGTGTTGTTAAATTTCTTGATGTTTGGAGGTTAAAGTATAGAACTGTTCAAAATATAGCTCATGGTGTTCACTCAGAAAATGGGCGATTTTCATATTTACCTTCAATTTTAGGTTAGATATGAGTGGATTGCAAATCTTTTGAACCTTCAGGAAGCGCAAGTATCATAAACAAATAGTGTTTGGATGTTAAAAGTATGTAACAGTTCAAAATTTAGCTCATGGTGTTCACTCAGGAAATGGACCATTTTCATATTTAGCTTCAACTTTAGGTTACATTTGAGTGGATTGCAGGTTGTTTGGACCTTCAGGAAGCGCAAGTTCACCAATAATATATATATATATATATTATATTTACAGACCCTCCACCAAAAAAATATTTAGATAGAATGAGATAATGGATCTGACCCATATCATGAAGTGGCCCAATAGTCATCAACTGATTGATGTCCTTGCCTGTTATCTCAAAAATCCATTACTGCAACTATTATTTGTAGCAAACACTCTGTTAACTTTATGCTCGTCTCTTTTCCTGCACAGTTAAGTAAGCAAACAACAGTACAAGCAACAGGGGTCGCTTCAAATTTGGTTGAGATCATACAAGGAACTGGCTTCAAGTTGCAAACTTTGAATTTGAGCTTTGAGGATGAAGAGGACAATGTTAACTAGAATTTATTAGATTCCCTCTGTAAGTAGTCTGAAGTTGCTCCATCTCAGTTTCTTGCTGTTGATATCCTGAAACTGGATAATATTCTGTATCCACTTATCAATAGAAATTCCCTTTCCATCTCAGCGCAATGTGCACCTTGTCCAAATATGTATTGGTTTTCATTTTCACATTAGTTGTTTCAAAATATTCTGTGGAAAAGAATAAAAACAGTAACCATGCAGGGTCCCACCATGATGGGAAAGTTGGACCTTGCAACGGGTGGGCCTATGGTCTTATGTCAAAACTTAGACATCTGGTACTCTAACCATGAAAATTGCTGATTGGGATGAGGAAAAATATCGTGCTGCATGAGAACTGAAATTTTTTCAGAGGTCAACAAAGCCCTGTGTCGTCCCCAGGAAACGAGCAATCTTTTGGGGGCCATGTTCATTTCTGTAGGTTCCAATCAGCTGATCAGTGTAGTTCAGTCCAACATGCTGTGTAGGAGTTGTGATGTTCAGCAGCACAGAGAGCGGGCAGTTCTTCGCAGGTCTCCAAAAAGCTGGTGGTTAGAGGTTGCTCTTGTTTGCAAAGTCTACAAAATGATCACTCATTTAGAGTGGTAAGGATAATGCTCCATTGCAGATTCTCCCAGATTAGCTCTACCTTCAGGTCTCATGCTAGTTTGGGCAAGCCCAGGCCGCATGGCGATTGCTATATATAAGAGATTGAAGCCATGATTGGAGAGGTGTCAGAGTACTTCCTCTGGGGACATGCCCTGTGAGGCCATGCTCACAATCTCTCCAAACTCCTGAGAAAAGGATCTTCTGATACTAGGCGTGGCTTTTTTGTTCCACAGGCTACTGCAAACAACATTCACAATGTCTGATTCTTATTGTTAGCCGGGGGATGAAGGTACATTTTGCCGGCTTTCCCATTTTAGATTCGATGCTAGTTTGTCGGCCAATTTAATCGTGAACAAGTTTTTCACTGTACACCAACAGAACTAAAAATAGCCCAGAGATGGAAAGGGACCGAGTGGAAATTTGGATTTTGCTTCCTTTTCTTGATCAAAAAACAGCAATCCCAACTGAGTGGGCTGCTATCTAAGATTCTATTTAATCGGATCTTTTGTTTAAAACTAATAGCAGTAGTGACAGGGTGGGGAAATAAAAAGACCTTTTTTCCGCATTGAAGTAATTTGAACTTCAAACACTATTATTAGTGGGTTGTAAAATCTTTTCTTTTTCACTTTCATGTGGTTTGAACTTTGAACTTCGAACAAATGTGAGTCATCCATTATTATTATTTTTTTTTTTTTTCTAATCCAAATCATCTGATCTGGACCATATCCTTTAATATTAATAGGGTAAAAAATGCTCTCTCATTGTTGAGCCCTTGTGCCCAAACATAGAGGATGGTGAAATGAAAAAAAAAACCTTTCCAACACCACTGACCATCCAACGACCCATCCAAGGGATGGGAGGATTTGACCATGCATCTCCAAGTGTTGGCAGGTGTTGGGATGCATGATCAAGTCCTCCCAACCCTTGAATTGTTGTTGGTGGTTGGAGGGTGTAGTCGTGAAAAGTCAACCCGGTGAAATGACATCTCCACCCCAAATGTAAACATCATGTGAATTCCCTATCTAATTGTGTAACTTATGTTATTACTTTCCTATGTCTCTCTCTTCTCTCCTAAGCATTTTATTTGAAAAAGCTACGAAGTTTCTAAATGGTTGTCAAAGTTATTTCACAAGTTTTTGAGAATTCCAATTCAGAAATAAAGAGTTTCCAAATTGAGGAATTCGATCAAAATGTCAAATTGAAAATTTGAAATTTTCAAATCGGAAAAGCTCCTACTTTAATAGCCAATTTTGAAGTTTGGCAAAAATAGGAAATTGCTAGTTTTGGTTGGCATGTTTCATCTAACCATTATTATTTTGATTTTCAAGTTAGTTCGATTTTGTATCTTCGAAACGGCCAGCTTTGTCTTGTGACTTTTTTTTTTCTGGTAAACTTGCCTCGTGACCATTTATGAATATAATTGAGAAAATAAGAGTTGTCTATGATTTCCAAAATGAAGAATTTTTCATGACAAACTTCAGATTTAGAGAAACAAAACCTTGATTCATATTAATGTTTGGGGCATAAAAGCCCGTACATATAATAGTACCAAGGAAGTTACATAGTTCTACCAAAAAAAAAAAAAAAATGGGTAACCATGCCTCAATTATTTTCCCATAACCACTTAAATCTGGCAATCGTTCTCCCTGTTTGGGAACAAGGAAATGTTCTTATTCTCTACAGGGTATTGGTTCGTAGATACCAAATCCCACAATGAGGTGCTTTCTAACATTAGATCAGAATTACCAGTATAATCCCCACCCCACCTTACAGAGAGGTTTCATCAAGGCTGAAAAAAACAATTTAAATTAGAAAATTTTAGAGAAAAATATAACAGTACCATTCACTCTACTCGTATGTTAAAGCCTAGCACTCATGGCTGGAAAAGATATGGTTTACGCCTCAAAGAGGGTAGCTTAGTTGGCAAGGACCAACTAATTATAATTATCAGGTCATTTACTCTCCTTGGGACCTACCTATCCAAAAATTAAAAAGATTTACACTACAATGTTTAAGAAGGTTCTATACTTACTGTGAAAAGAAAAAATAAAATTCATGTAACTAGGCATAGCTGCATAGCTCTTGCCAAAACAATCAGAAGTTTCTCTCTGATGCGGGCGGGGGGGGGGGGGGGGAAGAGAGGAACAGCAGCAGGAGTGGTGTAATCCTGATGCTGCCTGTACAGCACATAAATCACCCAAGATTCAAGTGGGAAGCCCTATGCTATTCGGGCCCCCATATGAAAATCATAATTCTGAATGATACCTATCCAAGAAGCGAAAACAAAAAAATGAAGATTAACATTCCGCAAATATTAAGACAAAGGATTCATTGTCCTTGATGTTAGTTTCCTCCAAAAGAAACATATTACAAAGGCAACTCTATTTGCATACCTCTACTGGCAAGTCTTGTTGATCATCTTACTTTGATATGCAATGCCAGTTTTGAAGTAGCGGTCCTATGAGCTCTCTCTAGAAATCAAAAATTGGGAGGCACTCAACACCTCAGACCTGAAAGGAAGCTTTTCTATTAATTGGCATCCCCACCTGTCCATTCATTCCAGTCCTTGTCAACATGTTCTTGTGCCCATACTACTGCTGCACGTGCAGCTTGTGGAGCCCCAGGCAGCCCTCTTTCGTTCAGAGTATCAGCCATGTCAATGAAAGGGGTGACTAACAGGGTTCCAGGACCTCCATATTCAGTGTGCAAGAAAGTGTTGAATATCTGTATGAAATAGCACATTTAGCATTCAAACAAATTGCAATAGATCTATGCAAATGGTAGCGACAAGTTTGGCTTCCAAAGACTTGAGTTTCTTTTATTTATGCAGTTCCATATAAAAGTCCAAAAGATCGGATGTCCTTGTATTGGTGTTATTAGTTCAATGTGCAGGAAAGCAAGAAAATAATGTAAATCCAGAGAATACAATAGCATTTTTAGTCCTCTTACTCAGCAATTAACAACATGGTATTAAAGACATTGAAATACCAACCACCAACAGAAAGCGTTCTTCTTCTCATCTTCTTTTTCCATGTTCACTAAATCAATTTGATTGGCAGAAAAGCTTTTGAGCCCAAATGGTGGAAAGTTCATGGTAAGACTCATTTTATCTTTCTGCCATGATTTGGACAACTCAAATGTCATTCTGTGGTCCCAACTTGTTCAGCAGCCATTCTTTTTCTCCCTTGGAAATGTTTAAAGAATCATCTACGATAACTGGGACTGAAGAAGTTTCTTGCACGAATTTCCTCAACTCCCAATCAAAATTTGACACCTAACACAAAGTTATTCAATTTTTTTAATCCGGTTCTATAAGCTCAAATGCAAGACTATCACACTGATAGGAAAAGTAAAAACTTGTGGGCATTACCATTTTCAGAGACTTTAGGTGGAATATAAACTGTTAGGTCGTCTTCATATATTTATTGTTCAAAACCCTATCACCAACCACAAATCTACTCAGTGAATACTGAACAATGCCAACGAGGGAACTTGGAATTCACACCAGGTGAAGAAACTTGTGCAATTTTCCTTGGGTTGAGATCTCTATGTGCTTCTTAAGAAAGGGAGTACTGTGCAGATGCCAAGTAATCTAGACCTCCAAAAGCAGGTACATCTGCTTAATGGATTAGGTGAGGATTTTAGCAAATTTTGGATCCTCACCCAGTTTCCCTTGCCCTCTATCAAAACATGATCACTACATTTCTTAGCATTTAAAAACTCATGGCGCCAAAGTATTTCTATTATGATGGATCTCCATCCACACCCCCAGGGACACAATTGAGATTTTCTTTTCTCTTCTTTTTCATGACTAACAAATAGCTTAATAAGCAAAGATCAACAACAAATGGAGTAATAGAGATATCTACAACGAGCCCACTAAACAAAAAAGAACGGCAAAAGCAAATATCGAAAACACTAAATATCTAATTCTGTGGGATTTGGAGGCTAAGTAAATGCTGAATTTCCCTTTCCACACTGAACATTCATACTGGTTTTACATTATTGGAGCAGTTCCATAATTATAACATCTACTAAATTAACCCACTTCATATCATCACATCCAACTAATGGTTTAGTATGCACTTCTAACTGGAAACTCTGTATAAAGGTTCCATTTTCATTTTGTGGGTTTTGGTTCATAGATCACAAGATGCTGTGTGCAACATCAGGATAGGACTTCCTAGGATCATGAGGAGGTTTGCTCCAAGACATTCTACTGTTTCTAAGCAAGTTAAACAGTGTGTTTTCCCTTGGTTCAAAACTATTCATTTCCATGAGGAAGCATTGTGCTCCCACTCTAAATCAAACATAAAAAAGAAAGCATTATAAGAAGGGGGGGGGGTGTTACTAATCAATTTTATGCAATGTCATCTGCCAACCAGACAACCAAAAGAAATCTTCATCAGAAAACAAAGATCATGAAACCAATGAAACCATCATCAATGCGGAGTAGTGAATCTCTTAAAAATTTGTTTCTGAGTAGTCAGTTCATGGGTACAAAGGAAACTGTCAGTTAGAACCAGTCACTCTGAGTTGGAACAAAGAAAACCTAAATTCGGATGTAAGTGCAGTGGCTACCGCCTCTTTTAAAAGCAGATAAACACATTTAAACGCTTTTACCCATGCCAATGCAATATGAATCCAAATATCAATGGTCTGCGCATCAAAACAAAAAACCTCAAAATTATCGGATTAAGTTTATAGTGTGCCTTCATTCACTTCGTGCAACAGCTCTATGGAAATCATTTCAATAGACAATATACACAATAACTCTACACATATATTATAGAGAACATCAGTCAGTAAGGAAACTACCTCCGAGCAGATTTCTGTAACTTCTTCTACAGAATCTCCAAAAATGGACTTCTTTGACAGCTTCTTATGAAGATGGGTTCGAAACTTCTCTGTTTCCTGAATCCAGAAAAGAAAAACCCAACAGATTAAGAGTAAATAGAAAAAGAAAAGTAGACCATGGATCCATATCATAACAAGGAGCAAAGAAAATATCAAACAATTTCACGACAATGAAGAAAGGATTAATAGAACAACCGCTAGAAAAAAACCGAAGAAATCACTGATGAAAGAAGAATAATGGGTACAACGAAGGGAGGACTCACGGATTCGGCAAATTCGGGAATGGGGTCTGGAAATGTGTACTCCGCTGCCCTGCAAATCTGCTTTCTGGAAGAAAAGGAGAAAAGAAGAGAAGGTGCTGCTGCTATGTTCTTACGCAATAAAGGAACAGAGGAAGGGTGACCAAATGCAGTGGTGCAAGACCGACAAATAAAAGGAGCAGTAACACCGAAACCAGAAGCAGAAGAGGAAGAGTTGTAATGATATGAAAAGGAAAGAGGTGACGAAGAAGACGAAGGAAAGGAGGTTGAATATTCACCGAGGATGAGAGGAGCAACGGATAAAGCTAAAGCTTTGTTACCCGCCATCCCTCTCTTTCTGTGTCTCCCTAATGAGTTATGGCCCTTATCCGTCTTTTGCAAGAACACATGGTAGAAGCCTAGAAGGCTCCTCATTTCGAATATTTCAATTGGGGAATTATCTTAGACAATTCACCGTTCAGGAAACAGGGTTCTAAATTTGGAATCGGCATCTGAATCGTTACCCTTCCTGATAGGTAATATCCTCAAACCGTCGTGGACTTCGACCATGAAATCAAGAATTGCTAATGCATTGGCAAATCAATTATTATCCATTACTTTAGTAAATTGTGGTAACATCACCCTTCAAATGCTAACATATGGGATATGATTTGCATTTTAGCCAAAAAAAAATAGATATGATTTGCATCATTAACAAAGGTAATCCTTTTTTCCACCTGGAGGATTCTAAAACCATGAATGGTATTTTTTTTTTTTTGTTAACCAAGGTTTCTGGGCCAATTTACGCACACCTTGACTAATCCTCGGAGAGATTAGCACAGCAACCCACCGTCATGATCTCCACTTAAATCGCAGATGCACAGATGGAGAATCGAACCTAAGACCGTGCGCCTAATCCACACAATCTCCAATTCTCGCAGATGCACAGATGAAGAATCGAACCTAAGACCGTGCGCCTAATCCACACAATCTCCAATTCGCCCTAACCATCTAGGCAACCCACGGGTGGATACAAAATAAATAAGAAAACACACACTCACACAATGCGTACGACAGGGTTCGATCCCACGACCTCTTCCCCTGAGTGCCGGCTCCACAAGCCGAAACTACCACCACTAGGCTATCCTAATGTTCGTCACCATGAATGGTATTAAGATGCACACGTACAAAAATATATTGTCAATCGAAAATATACGCTCCAGAGATCAAGAGGAATAGTGAAGAGTTTCAAAAGAGAAAGGATTGTGTGGACAATTGAGTATTGATGAGCCAAAGGCCCAAATGTCAGCAACAAAACAAGGGTTGTGTCTACGACTCTGCAACAAAGACCAGGTTTTTTTTTCTACTCTTCGGTAGAACTTTACAAGGACGCCTATACACATACAAAATATATTATTCAAGACCATTTACAAATTCCTTTCATGAGGTTCAAGCCAAGGAAATCCCAAGAAATCAAACACTTCCTTTTCTGTTTTAAAGCTCAAACTCATGCTAGATCTTGCACCCTGCAATAGAGACGACAAACACCGAGTGTACATGAATAATGGAAGGAAGGTTGAAAAAAAAATTAAGGAACAAACGCAGTGCCTTTGGGTACCCCTAGGAAAAAAGAACACTTTGATTACCCGTTTCCCTCCAGAACCCTGAGTGGCCAGAAAGAGCCCTGTATCATCAAGCCGGTAGCCTTTTGAATCTGCAATTAACCTTAACCTGCACTCAGTAAAAAAATATACTGCAGTTCACAAATTCCTCTTCCATAAAAACAAATGAACGGGAAAAAAATTATTTAAGTGGCCAAAAAATGAGCTATGAATTTGATCCAAATTATCCAATTCAGATATGTGCAACCGTCAAACTTTTAACCCAAATCCATAACAAACAATCCTGACTGAATTGCAAAGACATACCCGAATGACAAGACCACCGTTCTACCCAAAGTAACCATGTCAGACACAAGATAGAGGGATGGCATGGGATATGTATCATACCCTCTAAATCTGGATACACATTTTCATTTTGATTCTTGTTTCTGATTGGAAATGTATCCATTGGCTATTACTAGCAAACTTTGATTAGCCAATTGAGTGCGGGGCTGCTGTGCTCCATAACCTATAGCTTGAAGTTATTACAAGTCCATGCCCCTTTTCCTTTAGTTTTATAGATTGTAAGCTTTTTAGTATGCAATTAGACTTGGATCTGTTGATGTCATGTTGCAAATTCAAAATCGCATATTTTTGCTGCTAAATGCTTTCATCTTGAAATACAAATAATTACAGCAGCTGGATTGTAACGCAAACAATGGATTAACCTAGATTTCTTTTGCTTATTTGGAAATGGATTGTATATAATT
This sequence comes from Macadamia integrifolia, assembly GCF_013358625.1. NCBI lineage: Eukaryota > Viridiplantae > Streptophyta > Magnoliopsida > Proteales > Proteaceae > Macadamia > Macadamia integrifolia. The sequence goes on along the minus strand of NC_056560.1, from coordinate 11,229,997 downwards.
TTCATAAATGGAGAGAATATATATATATATATAGGGAGAGGGTTCCCTAAAAAACAGCATGGCCCCTGCAACGGGGCACTAGTAAAAGCATCAATTGGGATGGGATTTCTGCCTCATGAGGGGTGGGGTGGTCATTTCACTCCCCACTGAGTCTAGGCGCAGGGGCCACAATGCCTTTTAGGCTTCTTTTGCTTCTTTCCCCCCCCCCCACACAGAGACAGAAATATATATATATATATATATATATAAAGACAGGCAGATCAATATTGGCCGTTTCCCTGTATCCTAAGATTTTTGTCACACAGATCACCCAATGCTTGCAGCAGAAGCAACGTAACATACCCTAGCATGAATTTTTGTAATGCTACCAATGCCCTTCATTGTTTTTCATCCAGAGAGGAGGCAAAAACCATGGAATGTACCGATTATTAAACCTGACTATAGAATAAAAATGAACTTACCTCCTATTGAGTACATCATTTCCTGTCCATGCTATTAATCCAAATGCATATATATCCCTTGGATACACCTGACATAATTCAAAAGTAATATATGTGAGATATGACAATGACTGAAGAATATGATTTTGCAAACAATTTTAAATTATAAATTAGAGCAACTTGAAAAATTGATACCTAACAAGTCAGCTAGAATGCATAAGTTCCCAAAAATTCACATGATCATGCTAGGTACATCACAACTTCCAATGGGAGAAACATATAAAAACAGAAAGTGATCATACGTATGCGCAGTGGACTGCCCTAACCGTAGAATATGATTTTGCAATCATTAATTTCGAAAAGTTACATATGTATGGGGGTAGTCCTGTACTTTCCAGTTCTTTTTCTTTGTTACAGTAAATATGAAGGGGTGAGTGGCAGTGGCCTGCACTAACCTTCCTTTGTTTCTCATAGGATCCACAGTTTTCTTCATCCCATATCATCCCTTTCTTCTCCCTCTACTGCTACTGCTATGAGACATCTCTTAACACAATGTTCCATTCTCTACAACAGAACCGAACTTGGTATCAGAGAATTCCAAGTTTCATAGCCATTTTGAGACACGGTAAGCCCTCCAAGCTCCCACTATTCCGGTAAGGAACTCCACTGAAGCCAGACTCTGGTTGTCCAATGTATGTAAGGAGCAGCATTCTACAACCTTGGAAGGTCCAGAATGAAGGTCTATGAAACCATTTGAAGCCTCTCAAACAAAACCAAGACTATTCATGTGTATACAGAGCAGTCCGCCTGAATAGAAGTTGCAGAGGTAAGCTATCAACGACAGAGCCTCTTCATTCCTTTTTTTTTTTTTTGGGTGGGGGAAGTGGTTGTGGGGGGTGGGTAAACCCATACCATTTGGTTCACATAGGAAATATTGACACCTACTCTAAGCTTCACTGGAAAAGACCACATAGGAGTGTGACAATACCACAACGAAAGAGTTGTTTTAATGCCATTTAACCATTTTGATAACCCAACCCTGAATTTCCATTCAAGTCCTCTTAAGGCACCCCCTGCATGTGAGGAATCTCCATCTCCCATAGTCCCATGCCCACAGCCCACCTCACAAACTCACAAGAAGACTCCCATAGATGATCTTGTAAAATTCCAATTCCAAGGGAATGGAACTGAACAAAGGGCACAAAAGGCAAGAAAAGGGGGTAGTTTTCAGGAATGCCCCCACAACAAAATCTCAACAAAGGAATAATATATATATATATATATATATTACAAATAATTTAGTTATAAATTACCTTGAGGTCAATCCGATGTCGTTGTTCTCGACCAGGATATGTACAAAGACCAAAGTATGTGTCAACCCCTGAATCAGTATCCTGTATGCAACATGTAAAATCCAAAAGTCAATTCCATGCAATAACGAGCAGGGTGAATTAAAAACACAAGAACAAAATCTAAGGGAATCAATGAGAATATAAATTCAAAGGTGTAAGAAAATGTCCCTGTGAATAGAAAAACTAGTCTCAGTCAACGAAGCTGAGAAAAAATTCATCCAGCGTAAAAAATTTGTGCAATCCAGCTTTCCTGAATCTATGCATTGGGAAGCTCCTCAATAGAAGAAAAGCCTTATGCCTCGGCCTTCATAAAATGAATGGTTCACAATCCATGGACAGGAACTCTCAAAATGGTCCAGATGATGAAACTAATTGCCAGACAAAAATAAGCATACCATTGCCAGAAAACTTTAGAACACAGACTCAACACTCTACATATGAATGATTTCAAATGTTTTGAAGATATTAATTACCAATTAATAGACTATTTAGAACAGCCGACTTTATTTTCCAGCAATCCAATTTGATGAAATTTAAGAAGCTTTCTATATCCTATACCATGAACACATGAAAAGTTACTATTTTCCATTCAGGGAGGTACCTACTGTTCCCACCATATGCTACTATATTTCGTATATAATTGGCATAAGTTCTTCTACATAGTACCATAGAAAGGGGAAAAAAAGGGTTATTACCTCCTCACTGTGAATGCCAAAGATCAAATCCTCCCTTAAAAATCCAATATCTTTCAGATGCTTCACATATTTTCTTAAAAATCCTTTATGACTGAGGTACAGAGAAGACAGTTGTCAGCTTTATAAAACCCAGTTCAGATGCAGAATTACTAGGAAACAGTAAGAGAATTTTCCAACGGAGAACAAAGGGACATCTCATAAACAATGTGGAATCAAATATGATGGAGGACCAAGAATTCAAGGACCAAAATCAGAAACTGTAGTAAGTTGGACAAACTTACTGAAAATGGCGGACGCAAGTCAGAAAGGATGTATAATATCACAACTGAAATGGCCTTTGGGGAAAAGCCACACATGCTGAGGCTAATTCCATCCAAAGTTTTGGTAACTCTAGAATGCACATGCGCACATACACACACTGACACACACATACATACAGACCATCCATATCATGGACTATAATGAGATGGCCCTGAAAAGTGGTAACCCTATACCACCAATTCCATGTGCTTATAATTGCATCCTCCCCATGATGTCAATGTCCAATATCCAGCTATATAAATACAAAGACAAATAAATATAATTATGCGTGTCTGTGCCCATTTGTGTCCGTGTGTGCATGCATTGTAAAGGACCAAGTTCAACCAGGTGATAAGGTGAAGCACGCCCTACAATGCAAACACACAACACAGAGGCAAGGGTGTTGCAGGCCCAGAAAGCAACAATGACGAGTCAAGAAGGAACTTTTCTTTGCCCTTGGATCTGCAGTCTTGAATTTGGACCGAGTTCAACCAGCGTTAGAATTACTCACAGCCTGAAAGGGATGTATGGTGTAGCAACACCTTCAGAAGAGATGAATAGAGACACCAAAGGCAATGGATCTTTTTAGTAATTTGCCCCTTTAAGTATACACAAGGATCTAGAAAGTAGACTAGTCAACAACCATTCTTGATTAATCCCTGCTTAGAAGACCCATCTGTTAGACTTTACCGCTTCTAATGAGTTATATGGAATTGAACACTAAACCAAAGGGCTAAGCCAGAAATTCCTCATGCGAATTCCCATCACTTTAAGGCAATCATTTATCTAGGTTCTAGGCTTGGGTCCTTGCTGTACTTTTATATATATGATCTTGTGGCCTTGCATAGTCCAACCCAAAGGGCTTGAATTGATACAAGCTGGGGCAGGCTGGTCCACTTCCATGACAACCGTTGAATTGACTCAATAACAACCGCATTATGATCACATTTTGCAGAAACAGAACTTTGTAGGTCTGTTTTACATCTGAACCATTAGACTATTATGCACTATACAATGTGGACTGTCATAAATAACAATACAGTGCTTTAAAACCATTAATGCAGCAACAGGAGACTGGTTTGACATTTATAGGACTGTTAACCTTTTTCCATCGGGATGTGTAATTACAATGTCTAGATCACCACATGTAGCCTTTCCACGTCTGTATGATCCTCCACATACAACAACTACCTACAAAACATATGAGAGTAACGTGCATTAAGGAAACACGAGGACATAGTTGCACCACACATGCAAGAAATCTTCATGCATTCATACACTCATACATAAATGCATATTAAGGCCAAAAATCCAATAATGTCTCGTTGTATTAAATTTCTATACACCATATCTGATGCGGAATGCAAGGACAGGATCCACAGAAAAGAGTTATAGTTTCCAATTAAGGCCTACAGGGAGAATGATGGTTTCCAGTTGTGACCCACTACGAGAACAATTGGTCCAAGTAATACAGCCACCCCTTGAGAGCACCATACAGAGCAGCTGCAGAAGTCCATGCCTATTTCTCTTTCTTTGGAAGAAATTCAAAACTCTCCTCTTGCACATGCCCTAGTGGAAATTCTATCTTGGGTCTTAGCTTGTCTGGGTCTACACATTGAATTCAGTCACTTTGATCTTCTTGTTGTTAGTTTCAACTACTAAGCTACCAGGGATTATTCTACTCCAACTTGAAGTTATAAGGGTTCAAGTTTGCTAATTAATCCAACAGAAGAAACTCCAAATCTTATCCCTATCACGCACTTTTAGGACTTCTTTTCAGGGATCACATTTTCTCATTTGCTTGATTTTGCATCATCAAAAAAAGTTTCACTTAACTACTCAACAAACCTATGATCTTGAAAATCCAAAGTGATTTGGGGAAATTATGCCCAAACCCTAGTTGAATTTGTCACTTTAAATATGAAGCTTTGTAGGGAATTACGTAATTCCTAACAAGAGGTTGCTCTGAGCTTTATGGCATTCCAAACACCTATCTTTCCTGAAGCTGCTCATGCTTTAAGAGTGTAGATCCTAATTCCAGCCTCTTCTTATTCGTTCTCTGAGTCTTCAGATTATTTACATTTTCTTGAATTTCCAGCTAGTTTCTTGAATCTTTTTTTTTTTTTTTTTTTTTCTTTTGGAGAGGGGGTGTTCGACCTGAACTTACTGAATCCGGAAGGTCGACTTTGCAGTCAATATCTTTCTTATTCAATTTCCCCAATCCTGGAGCTTTTTTAATTGGGACCCAATACCTTAAAATTTTATCCTATAAAATCCATACCCAAACCCTAGTTGATTTTGTTCAAGTTTCCCAGAAACTACTAACCCCTTTAAAGCCTAATAGTGTAAAGATCCTGCATCAATTTGGTAGGATTTTCTAGCCTAGTTTATCTTTTGTTAGTATCCTGATATTCTTTTTTATTTACAAAACCAGTTGAAATTTGTTTATTGAAATAGCTTTACTTTAAATGCGTCTATATTTGTATGTCATGTACATTAGGTGCAGCAAATAAATTACAGAAAAAGTAGCTCATAACTGATTGTAAAATCATTTCTATAAGACTCCCAAGGCAGATCCAGAAACTCTTAGGACTGAGCCCATATCGGTCTATTACAGTGCTCACCCCGGGCAATACATCTTCTCCAGCTTTCTGTAAAAGCAAATCCATTTCTTGAACCTAGGCCATGGAAATTAGGTAACTGTTGGAAATGGCACATGAATTTGATGAACTTGCACAAAGACCGATTGGGTTCAGCGCAAATACAGACCTCATGGCGTGGAACTCTCGTCTTGATATCGTCAAAATATTTCAACCCTATCTTCTGTCCATTTGTTAAGGTATCCTCATTCTTCAGATCATCCAGTGAGCGGTGTCCTTTCTCATAGAGTTTCAGAGCAGTAGCTGGACCAACACCCCAAACTTCCCCAAAGAGAGAGATTGTCCGCACCTTCATAATGTTGGAAAAATCACTATAGAGATGAATAAACCATGTAGAGAGATTTAGATTGAACATAGCATACAATTGCCACAAGAAGATGCTAATACCAAATAATTATATATATATATATAAAATTATTAGAGAGAGAGAGAGAGACAGAAGAAAATATTATTGAAATACTATCTTAAACGACATGGTAGGTATTAAGAAACATTTCTAGAAGTCAGGTTTAAGTTATAGCTAACAGTTTCCAAGAAGCTTTGCAACACCTTTTCATCCGTCTCAAAGTGCTCCAACTTCGACAACTTGCCAGTAGTCACTATCTCATGAATCTGCAAGACACTTGCCTTATTAGCTTTTTCAAAATGGTAAGTAAAAAAACTGCTCTATTATAATTATTTCAGGATGGTACAGAATAGGCATGCTTTTAGTTTTCAACTGAAACATGGGTAAGTGATTTAAATAATTTTCAGATTTTTTTTGGGTATTTGGGTATAAGAAAGTTGGAGCTCATAAGACAACAGAGTAACGGACAATGGAAATGTATCTCAAAAGAATGTGATATTTTGAGAAATGCATATTGTACAAGAATGAAAACAAGAAGTTCCCCTCTTAAAGGATATGTCACAGTATAATTTACCCATGGTATCAAGTATCAATACGATATGACCAATTTATATCGAATTGGCCATGTCGATATGACACAAATCAATGCATAAATAATTTATCTACAAGATACAGACCAATATGGTACTGGTAGAGGCCAATATGATGCCAATTTTTGGAAGGAAACTTCTTCCTTTTTTTGGCAAAATACTTAAGTGGATCCCATCTACACTCAAAAAAGATATAGGAGGAGTGAGTAAACAAACAAAAATTAACAACAAAAGCACATCAAAGTGGAGATCAAACATCAAAGTCGTAGACTGCATGTTAAAAAAATAAATAAATAAATTGAATTCTATTGCTTAATCTTGGTTTTTCTTGATTGTTTTTGCCAAGTATCACGTCTAATTGAAAAAACTAACCTAGGTTTAAATCTTCTTGAATGATTTGTGATCTATAGTTATAATGTTGATCAGTACTTGTTAAAAGTTACATACTACTTTTCAGGTTTGTTTAATATGTTACTACTAGAGTAGTAGTATGGTTAATGTATATATACTTGTTACCCAAAAAGGTTAATATGTATATACTTAATTTATTTTACTTAATACTTAGTCATATGTTTATACTTACATATTGCTTGATTGGTTTGAACCTTTAGGGGTTACTTTAAGCCAGTAGCTTAATGTGCAAATAACTTTTTCAAATATTTTTGCTTAATGGTTTTTTACTATTTGTTAGTCGATCTAATATTGCACTTGCCAGTGAAGATTTGAATCACATGGATGCCGTGAAGACATATATTACCTACATTGGTTGGAATTATTATCTATTGCTTATTTATGGTGCATAATGCTTAAAACACTTGTTTTACATGTATCATAAGCATATACATGCAATACATGCAATCAAAGCACATCTAATGTCTCTTTGCATCTCTCTGACATGTCTCCAAGACGTCTCTCAAAACCAGCTTTTCGATGCTGCCCGAGAGCAATACTTGACACCTTGTTTAACCTAATTATCCAGTACATAATATTATTATTTATGTACATACAAGATATATTTAATATACAGTGCATATATTTATGGAGTTGATAGATGTTATGAGGAGGAGAAGGATTAACATTGCATGTATCCAAGAGACTAGATGGAAAGAGATGAAAGTTAAGATGTTGGACGATTTTAAACTTTGGTATTCGGGAGACCAAGTGGTAGAGGTGGAGTTGGTATAGTGGTAGATAAAGACCTGAAGAACGATGTGGTAGATGTTAAAAGAATGGGAGATAGGATCCTATCCCTAAAGCTGGTGTTAGATAAAGAGGTGGTCAACATTATTAGCGTCTATGCTCCCCAAGCGGGTTTGGATGAGAGCTACAAGCTACAATTTGGGAACACATGGATGAATTGATGCACAGCTTTAGACCGGATGAAAAGATTATTCTGGGAGGAGATCTGAACGGGCACATTGGTAAAGATAGGAGAGGTTATGTTGAAGTGCACAAAAGTTATGGAGTTGGGGAGAGAAATGAAGAAGGAACCTCAGTTTTGGACTTCGCTACCGCCTATGATCTATCCATTGTTAACACTCTTTTTGCAAAAAGAGAAGAACACTTAATTACATACAAAAGCGGACAGCATTCCAGTCAAATAGACTTCTTTCTCACTAGAAGGTTTTTTTTTTTTTCCTCACTCGGATCCATGTAACCGACCCCATTTAGTTGGGATAAGGCTAAGATGTGTTGTTGTTGTTGTACAGTGCATATATGTCTTATGCCATCTGATGTACTATTGGTCCCAAACTTTTGAAATTTTTATCAAACATAACCCTAACCCTAGACTTTTTTTCTTTTTTTCTTTTCTTTTCTTTTCTTTTTTTTTTATTTTTATTTTTAATTGCTCTATTTATATGCCAAAGTTTTCACTGCACCAACTGAAACTTGCCATACGCTGAGTTGCTAGTTAGAACATAGGCTTAACATGTTGTGTTTTCTTATAATTAGGAAGATAAACTAGACAAGAACTATTAATGATGGAGGGCCGGTAGGGGTAGGGAAAATCCGTGAGATGAACTTAGAGTTGCAAGGGAGGGAGAGAAGATTCACTCAAGAAAGAGCAGGGGGGAAGAGAATTGCACACACACTAATCCGCAGGCTCTTCACCAAAAGCAATCTCAATTCATTCTTTCAATCTGATCTCTAATTCCGGTTACAGGTATTCAAAAAGAAATCCAACATTAAAAGGAAACCTACTCTAATTTGGAAACTCAAATGATACTAAATCCTAAGAGCTCTCTCCTCTACTTAAGCTGTCAAAAATAAAAGATTACATGAAAATAGAAATAAAATCCTAAAAAATCCTACTAGTCAAAGACCCATATTGGATCTGATTCATCTCTATCTGGATACCTAGATGGGTTCCATCGTTGTACATTTACATCAATTAATGGTAAAGAGAAGGCCAAGGAAGGGGGTAAAGTACCCTCAACATCAAATATACAGAGAAATCATAAATTGCACTGGAATTCTGCATTTTCTGGCATAACCAGATAAATAATATGAAAAAGAAGTTAGATAGTGCAAACAATGAAGAATTCTCAAACACTGTTTCTACACCAGATAACAGTTACTTACATGGTCCTGCATTGACTTCCCAATCGAGGGCAGGTGTTTGACCTGGTCAACACTTTCAATCTTGAAAGGCAACTTCTCAATCACTGGAATGGCTTTGTAATAACTAAACGACCTCCTGTCATCACCTAGGGCTTTTACAGGGAAAAAAACCACTTCATATCACAACCCAAAAACAGCAGACTATAAACACAAAAGCATAGGGTGTAAATCATCCAAGTCAGTCTTACCTCTGTATATGTTGACAAGTTTTCCAAATATCTCAGTTATATTCCTATTTAAATCAGGCGGACTATAGTCCAGGGATAACTCTGAAGAACTAATCTGATCAGCAAATAAGTAGAAGTAATACTTCAGCAAGTTTGAATGCTAAAAGAGATCTTTACTCCTTTGGCCCTACAAAGAGCTTGAAAAATGTTCTTATTCCTGTAATGCTACTAATAACAAAATGCTAACAGCACAAAATATATTTGATTGACATAGTTTCAGCAGCACATATCCAGAAAGAAGAAGTACACCTGGTAACATGTGACCAAATGCTTCAAGTATTAATTTAAACAGTTTTCAGTGGTAACTTACATTCCTATTTGAAGCATCAGGAATATATTGACTACAATTTTCTGGACTTGATGTATAATGAGTGGAGTCATCGGAACCTCCAGTAGTATTTGGTGCCTCATCTCCAGGAACTTTTCTATTATCTTCCCCACTCACTAGACTTGCAACATTTGAATCCCCAGGAGCCAATCTGACCTTTTTGCAAGGGGAAGGTTTACCACCACCCAAATTGTTGTCATTCACTGATTCAGATGAGATTGCCTCTAAATATTTTTCCTCCTCCCCCCCTTCAGAATCCAGTTTTAGACTGTAGGAATCCTCAGGCACTTTTTCTCCTAATCTCAAGCTTTCCTCCAACCACTGGTAAAGGAGTAAACTCTGAAACATGGCAGGGTCATTAAACATCAAAACTTTGGATGACTTCCTTAAGGGACTATGAAACTCCTCAATATGCATATTGGTATAAATGAAAAAAGCTAGAATTTTCCCCCATTCTCCTCCATATAAAACTATATCATCAGATGAATTTTAGAAAGCAGAATAAGAAAAGGAGATTAAAGAGGTTATGCAGAACAAGTAGGGGAAGGGTAGAACATACAATCTTACAGCTTAAATTGTGGAAACAGAACAAAGTGAAAGGGATATTAAACAAGAAAGCACAGCTGCTTCGAACAGAGAAAGGAGCAATTCGCTGGCATATAAAATTAGATATTGATCGTCAATGACAATGAGGAGCAGAAGATATAGCCTCACAAAGAAACAGAAAGTAGCTGAAGTTGCAAATCATAAATCAAGTAAGTCACGTAGTAAAAGTAGAACTGATAGGTAGTCTATGAAAATATGGTTGGGTTACAAAATTTAAATTATTAATTAGAATCTAATGAGAATCAACAATTAATGGTACTTGAACAAATTTTGGAAACAACCATAATTTTACAATCAAGGAAATGATTGAAGAAGAAAAACAAGAACTCACCCCTCTAAAGCACGTCAACCAATCCCGATCCACTTGCTTTAGAAGGGCTCTGGAGTTCATAGCAAAAATATGAGTAACCCTCTTTAAAAGGCGATCCTCAATGGTAGCTCCCATCTGCACCAGCTTCTGTTTCCATATCTGAGGAAGCAATAAAAGTGAATATGCAACAAAACTAATAATGATTATATTAATAAATAAATAAGAATAAACAAGAAAACCAAACATGAGAATACTAGGGAAAACTCCTACCTAGTATGAGAAGGTTCCTTGAAAAATCAAAATAGCAATAACAATGCTTTTCAGGATCTCACAGAAGGCACATGAAAGCTCCATCTGGTTGCAATTATGGGAAGTGAAGTGAAATCACTTTCGAAAATAAAAAAGAAAAATTTTGTAATCGTGACTGTGCAAACCTAAATAAAATTCTTAACACACTTGGTAATTATATTTTTCAGATGTAAAATTCATTTACTTTTCAAATCAAAAGAATGTTTTAGTGTTAGTTATCTCATCCCTTAAGGTAATGGTTACAAAAGTTTCCACTTGTATTGATTTGATTTAACTTCTCTTTCCTTTACTTCTTTTGCAAATTGACGGAACTGAAATTTTAAAAAATAAAGTAGAGGAAACAAGAAAAGAACGTTGAAGTAGGAATTCATCGTAAGGAATGTATTGGTAATATGATTTCTCTGAGAACAGAAACCTCTGTGTCTTTGATTGTGGTAGTATCCAGCGCAAACTAGAGAAAAATATATACTGAAAGAAGGAACCAACTAGGTAAAATGTGGTATTTGATAGACAAGGCAATGAACTAAAGGGTTTCACAAAACGGCTATTTGGATTCTGGGTCTTCGATGTTTAGCATTAGCAACACAAATAACAGCTCAAGAAGATAGCAAAAACAAAAAAAATGGCACAAACAATAAGCTATGGAAGCCTCGGATGGCTCCGCATTTCATTACAGAGATGAATAAATATAAATAGATAAAAGGGTGAGAAGGGTTACACTCACAGAACTGAAGTACCTGTAATCTGCGTGGCTGTACTTCGTTTACAACCAAGAAGACTACCATTCCCTCAAACATTCCCGGTTGCTCTGGAGAACGAGGGAGCTCCTTCTTCTTTCTTGATTTTGGCGCCATTGGGGTGCTTTCAGATTTGTGAATCTTAACCCTTACCCAGCGAGTTGAACTGTTAAATTTACCATGAGAAGCAAGAAAACTTAATCCACCGAAAAAGATAAATTCAAACGTGCTTGCCTTTTGTAGCTTCGAAGAGAAGCTGCTCGTCACAATGCACGTGTCACAAAGAGGCAACGATAGAGACTCCAGCGACGCGCAGATCTCCTAGATCGTTCCACCGACATGGGGTTGGCTAGATCTCTGTCGATCGGAATTGGGACCAAATCGGTCCTGGCCGATTCTGATCGGGACAGGATTGAATTGAAATCAATCAGAATCGATCCAAAATCGGTAGGGATCTGTTAGGAAAAACCCTTACCCTAATTTCGTACAGAATTCGATCCGATCTGGCCGATTCTGATCGGCATTGGATTGAATTGAATTTGAAATCAATCAGAATTGATCCTATCGATTTAAAAAACCCTAACCCTGATTTTCCTATAGGATCACCGCTAAATGCAATTTTTTTTTTTTTTTTCATACATGTAGTCCCGGACTCCCGAAGATGGTTTCGAGAATTGGCAGTGTCGCAGGCTAATTACACAATGTATTATGTAAGGTCATAGGGAAATGATTCCCTGGCTGGCGTGCTCCTCTATACCTCTTGCTCAGGCAATCATCTTCCATTAAATTTCAAAGGGGGAGAGTTCTTGGTTCGCGATCGCAAGAGTTACACTCCCCAAGGAATCTTCTTTGCCAAACTTAAAATACTTGAATGATACACGCCTTGAGGGCAAGTTATGATTGAAAAACATTGACATGAATCAGTGTTGGGGTTAAGCGAGCTAAACATCTATTACTATGTTGCCTTTTTTTTTTTTCTTTTTGGGTAGAACATTTTATTTATTTATTTATTTATTATGCATAGAACCACAAATGGCAAAGATATGGTTAAATAGGGTTAGCCCGACTTTGGCAAAAATCAAGGTCAATTAAGGTCAACTAGGCCCAAGTTGGTTTACATGATCCCGGTAGGGTTGGGCCTATGCATTAACCCGGGGGCTTGGGTTGAATTTGAAGGACTTAGGGTTGGACTGGGGTTTTAAGAAACGCGACTCTATTTTCAGCTGCAATGGCTCTATTTCACCTCTAATTACAGCCTTACATTGCTATTTTCAATTTGGCTTTGCTTGGTGTAACCACCGTTGGTTGTGCCATATCTATCACCGCGACGATGTTACCGACATATACATGTTGAGGTGTCCGGAGATATAGAGCTAGAGTTTCACAACAGTTTGTTCAGGTCCTAATACCTTAAGATTTTAGGTTGGACCCCCTAACAAGACAAACCAGTACTAGTCATTGATCTCGACAAATAGTATGTAAGACCCACATTGGGCAAGAGACAAACCACAAGGACCAGACAAGGGGGCCATTGGGCCCACACTTACTACTAACTACTAACCCACACATTATTATGTTAATAATGAATAATGCAATAAGTGCATCCACTACCATATCCTTCCTCAATCTTTTTTTTTTTTTTTTTTTTTT
>NC_056560.1:11199228-11216805 GCF_013358625.1 Macadamia integrifolia | reverse complement strand
TTTTTAAAAGGTAAACATTTTTCCTCAATCTTTACTCAACAATAAATCAACACATCAAGGATGTTGCATTAAATTGGTTAAAAGTCTACAAGAATGCCCAGTTTTTCCCCTTTTTTTAGATCTGTTTCTTTTCTAGTCTCTGTAATTCAGCTATATAAATGGGCCCTAGTTTCCTCTACGTCCGTGAATGAAAAAAGAAAGAAGCAATTTCATGTTTCCACAGAGAATGTGTATGAAGGGGAGTGGATCGGTTTTGACTACTCTCAAGTCTCAAGATGTGTTGGCAAAATGCAGAAGGAATCCCAAAAATATGTCTTCAGTCAAGGAATAGCATCAACAAATGAAATATACTTGTGGGGAAATCTCAGAATGGTGTAGCCAATCAGATCCAAGAAAGGATGATTGCTCAATCTTCAATCACATGAAAAACCTTTGGGAAACTATGACCAAGATATTGACAGGATTCCATGGCTCATGATATTGGCCTGTGGTTCAACAGTGATATGTTTTGGAATTGAGAAAATCCAATGACCAGTATCAACTGAATTGAGGTGGATGGTATTGCATTCACAGATATTTGAGATACAAAACAAGTTAAAATGAGGGATTGAAGTTGAATTGAGTAGCCACAGAGGAAGAGGGAGAGTGTGCACAACATAAAACAAATGCTGCTTGTTTTCATAAATCCAACTACTGAAAAGATTCAGGAAAATCTTAGTTGTAAATATTTCAAGCATATGCACTGTATGTTTCTAATTTTTATGATGTATTAGAACTACCATCTGGTCCATCTTATTTCATGACAACTTTATAAGACACAAGCACAACAAAGGAATGGAACAATTGACTGTGTTATGAAAAGGCCTTCCCAGGGCACATAACTCCAACAGTAACATCATAGCCGAACTAGATGATGCTTGGCAATGAACCATATCTAGAATACTCTCCCTATCAAGCTTTTCACTGGGTGAATCATCTTGCTTGTCCAACCTGATTGTGTCGCTGTAAAAAACATCTCGTAATAATGACATCCAATTTGGCGAGCAATTTGATTCCGATTAAGGAGATAGTGGAATGTGAGTTCAGAACTCATTTCCGACCATAATTCACCAATAGGATGAGTGCTATCATTATCTTTAAGCAATTGAAAGAATCTCATATAAAGGAGATAGCAGAAATGTTATTGAAGGAAGCCAGTCTCAAGCTTAACAAGGACAAAGGCATAAAGCTTTAAGTCACACAGAGGCTAATAGAGAAGACCATACAAAAAGGTTATAAGCCTAGCCATGGTGCAAGGCATGTGCGAATAACCATTGATATGATGTTCCAAAAGACTAGCCCGAAAGATAATTGGAAGAGAAATTAGCAAAGGTGATGCAATTATCTTAGACTATGATTCCAGAGGAAATGTGCATGTATTGAAATATACCATGTCTCTAAACATGCTTCCAACTTCAGAAGAGAAAAAGGAGGGAGACGTAGATGATTTCGATCGAAATTTTCAGTAGTCCCTCTGTGACCTGTTGGAAATACTGATCCCCCAACAGTGTTTTGTTGATGATAATTTTCCTCCTCATGGAATTAACAACCGCATGTGTAGTGTGGTACAATCTCCCCCTCCGTTTGTGACTCTAGCTTCTCTTAGCTAACTTGACTGTCACTGTTCAAGTCCTTTTTGTAAACTCTGCTTTTCATAGTGATATTTCTTAAGTTTTTCTTTGAACTCCTGCCGATAGCATATCCAATATGAATCAGCCCATCAGTGATTTAAATCTCAGTTTCAACTTTCAAGTAGTTTTTCTTTTCAGAGGAAAGGCTGTTATGTATGAAAAGGTAGAGGTTGTGAGTTGTGACCACCTCCTCAATCTTTACTCCTTACTGAGCAGCGCGGGACCAGCCCAGACTCCCAGAGAGGCCAAATTTGGTTGTTAATGTGCCGAAAACGATTGAAAAGGGAAATCACCCTTAAATTAATATTGCACATAGCATCCTATTCCTATTTCCAACAAAAGACCAAACAATCGGGAAAACTTTTCTTTCATTGAAGAGTTAATTGGCTTTTTCCCTTTCACCCCTAATCTTTTCTGTTTCTTTTCTGGTCAGCACCTCTTCACCCCTACATAGAAAGTAATATAATCATTAAATACAATACTCATAATAAAAAGACAAAGGAATAGAAGGAAGGAAGAGGAAACTATCATCAAGAGTGGGGAAGGAAGAAAGAAAAGATGGAAAAGTTTAGTTATAGCTATCTATGGCTACTATCTTGTTTCCATGGCAGACCACATAAATGGATAGTCAAAAGTTAAAATTTGATTTGCAACCATAACTGTTTACAGGTATAAATATCTGGTCAGAGGGTATCCAGATCCAAATTCAGATAATCCGGAACATAATCTAACTGGTACAAATAGATATCCATTGAAAAAAATTAAGTGGCTAATGATTTTGAAGATTCAACCGCCTCTAAAGAGTAAGGAAAAGAGGAGCCAAGACAATTGAGACAAAGATTGAGAGCATATCATATCCGTCAGGGAGAGAAATATCTGAGTTACACAAGTTAGGGATATACACAAATAGGCAAAAATGCGGATTCGATTTGCATTTGTATCCATATTCATATCTAGTTAGGGGATATCCGAATCCGATCACATCCAATTTGTTTACATCTCTAGCTATGTGGAAGAATTATATGGTATCTAATTGTTTGACATTTACGGGGATTTTTTTTTCCAGCTTGGTCATGTGCCAAATTCATTTATTTACCATTCTATCTACACTACACGCCATATTAATGGCAGTGTAGAGAACGTATCATCCACATAAGATGTATATATATATATATATATACTAGTAAAAACAAACGTGCAAATACACTTTGGCGGAAGGGGGAGGACCCTAGTTTCTTTGACGACCTTTTAGATATGGCTGTGGTGGTTTAGTTGCACTGCAGTTTACAGACACGCCATCAATGATTCCATTTCAATGCTTCACCTGTGGTTGAATAACACTTGGGAATTTTTTTTTGGAAAGTCATGCTACTGATGTTCAATGGCAGGCAATTAAAGGAAAAAAAGAAGCAATTTCATGTTTCCACAAAGAATGTGTATGAAGAGGAGTGGAACAGTTTTGACTACTCTCAAGTCTCAAGATGTGTTGGCAAAATTCAGAAGGAATCCCAAAAATATGTCTTCAGTCAAGGAATAGCATCAACAAATGAAATATTCTTGTGGGGAAATCTCAAGATGGTGTAGCCAATCAGATCCAAGAAAGGATGATTGCTCAATCTTCAATCCCATGAAAACCCTTTGGGAAACCATGACCAAGATATTGACAGGATTCCATGGCTCATGATATTGCCCTTTAGGTTCAATAGTGCTATGTTATAGAATTGAGAAAATCCGATGAAGAGAAGGAATGGACAAAACGACCCAGTTTCAACTGAATTGAGGTGGATGGTATTGCATTCCCAGATATTTGAGATATAAAACAAGTTAAAATGAGAAATTGAAGTTGAATTGAGCAGTTAAGGGAGAGTGAGCACAACACAAATGCTGCTTATTATTGTAAATCCAAGTACTGACAATATTCAGGAAAATCTTAGATGTAAATATTTCAAGAATATGTACTGAAGATGATCATATATCTCAGGAATATTTATGTTTCTAACTGTTATGATGTAGTAGAACAACCATCTGGTCCATCTCATTTCCTGACAACTTTATAAGACACAAGCACAACAAAAGAATGGAACAATTGAGCCCCTATCAAATATATAAATAAAATCAGTGATTGTGTTATGAAATGGCCTTCGCAGGGCACATAACTCCAACAGTAACATCATAGCCGAACTAGATGATGCTGGGCAATGAACCATATCTAGAATCATGCTCTTTCTACCAAGCTTTTCATTGTATGAATCATCTTACTTGTCCGACCTGAGTTTTTGCAGAAGATCTAACCATTAAACAGATAATGAGATGCTTTTTACAGCCACACAATCAGGCACATCAGACTTCGTGTAAGAGGGAAAATTTATATAAGCCAAAGAGAAACAACTATATGATCCAATCATATAGAAAATCGATTACAAGAAACAATCTACACAAGACATTGGCTCATTACTTATTGTAAGAACAACCCACCTCTGGGACAATTATTACTCATTCCAACATCACAAGCTCAAAGAACTATGAATCAAACTACATCTCTCACTGTTGAATATTAACCTTAGGTTTTTAATTCTTTTTATAAATTTAGACATTTTCTCTCCAACTCATGCTTACCAAGACCCATTGCAGATGTGATCCAGTATTGTTACATCCAACAGCTGTAATGAAAAACATAGACCAATACTCTAGACGACAATGTGTAGGCACAACCTCCACTTGCATCAAGCTGACACTGTATTCTCTATCACCCCTTTGATTTGCTCATGATTTTTGAGTTGGCTGAAATTCCCCTTTTCCTTGAAGAGCTGGGAATGGTGGTGCCTACAGTAAAGCTTGTGCTCATGGGCAACATAGCTAGATGTATTGATCACACAACCTCCATGGCAACACTTGAAACAGGCCTTATGATATGAGTTGCCATCCACCGCTATCTGAAAGAACAGTACTATCAGAAATTAATGACTCCTAATAAGAAGCAAACATTTGGTTGACAACATAATAAAATTGTTAGACCACTCTGAAGTTGAGATTCCATCTTCATCTAGAAATTGCGCATGTCGTGTGTGAATGATGCATTACCACTTGAACATTTTAAATTTTTCATAGGACCTCCTTGATGTCATTTTATGGGTTTGTTGTAGATCTTGTTCCTAAATTACAAGGAAATTATTTCATATTTAGACTACTTTATAGCACTGTGTCCGGCCAGAGAAAAAGAGCATGTCATTACTTTTACTCATCTGGGAGTAGCAGCAGCTCAATCCCCACCATCCATATGCTCAATATGCATATTATCATGTACAGCAGGCTCTGCTTCTTTCTATGCACAACCATTTGGTTCCTTTTTCATATTGGCATTTTTTGAAGAAATGACATTAATTTCATAATTAAGGAACTAATAAAGCTTTATTTATCTGCAAAAATTTCCATGTGCTATTTGAAATCACATTCGAATATAGACAGCTAGAAAGTTCAAAACTTTATCACCATGTGCTACAGATGTTGACATTAAGGGTTCATATGAAATAAAAGGAATCTGCCTTCATCTACTCTGATGTGGTTTTAAAGAGTTCATTCTTTCCGCCTTTCCAGTAGATGGTTATTTCCATCCAAGCCAATTGAATGGATCATAAACTAATACATGCTCGATAAAAACAGGGGAAATTTTATCCCCTTCATTAATGTCAAAACATCAATTTGAGCCAGATAACTGTAGGGTTATGGTTCTAATGAGTGCCATGAACTTGTTGGCAGACACAATGATTCTAAAATTCATTGTTAAGATATTAACCACAGGTGAGAAGAATGAATATGTAACAAAAGAGAATATTAAACAAAAAAATATTTATATATATATATATATGATTATACATTACTTAATGGTACAACACTAACTTGTCACATGCAACTATGCATGAAAGCAAGGAATAGACACTGGTTAGTGGACCGATATCAATTCTTTGCTCAGAATCTAAAATATGTATGACAATTTTGCGGAAATAGTCTGCATTCAGAGGAATATTTTCTATCAGTCAAGAAGAAAGAGTAAAGTCTACCTTCTCAATTGGGTAGACTGTTTTTTTGCAAGCCACACACTTGTCTTGAGTTCCCCCAAACAAACTTGAAACTCTGTTGTTGGGATGTGCCTGTGCAGTTATAGCCCAGAAAAACAAACCAACTCAACAAAAGTATCACAAACCTTAAGCATACCCGTATATGTATTATAAGAACATTGAAGTTCTACATAAAATTTTACTATCTAAATGAAAATATTATCAAACTCAATAAACTTTACCGGTTCAAAAGATCTGGGAATTTTTGGAGCACCTACATGAAGAAATAATGAAAGATGGAATATGTTAATAGAATTGGTTAGGAGATGAATAGTATGACTGACTGCAAGAAACTAATTAACAGCTAAGCAACCACCTTCAAAACTTTTATCCAAACTCCCAGTCATCTTAAAGAGTTGGTCAAAGTGAGGCTTGCAATACAGGACACCCTCAAAGGAGGAATAGTTACTAAGCTGCAAAGACCAGCATCAAATTATTAGGAAAACATTAAGGAATGGATGAAACACTCACAGAATAATGCTCATCCAATTGAAGGAAAAATAGCACTTCATATCATAAATGAGGAGAAATATTTCATAAAAGCATTGATAGAAAAAGAAATTTTCTATGTAAATGCGAAGTGAATGAAAGCATGTTTATTCATAAAACAAATACACAAAAGTGCCAAATGGGGAAAAAAGGAAGCCAGCCATTAGACATGCTCAAGTTAGAACATATACATAAGCCATGCTTGCAATCATTCATTCAATCACCGCATATACCAAGAAACCTTTTCCCAGATTGCTCAAGTTTTCACTAACAGTCTAGTTATGTTTGTCAAGAGGTTGTCTTTTGTAGTCCTCTCTTAAAAGTTTATATTCCTGTCAGTTTTTGTTGTTAAAGTTTGTGATAAGGATTTCCTTCTATAAGTACAATTAGTGTGAAAAATGTTGAAACATCATTCCCACTTTTTAATTATTCAAAGTGGAAATTTCTCTGTCACTTGCTTGACCATCTCATGACAGATGCAACTTAGTATCCTAATTCTCAATAATAGAAAACAAAGGGCTTATTCCTGATCAAATCCTGATTTTTTTCTTATATTCATGATATACGAGAAGCTTGAGTTGACCATCAACATTTCTTTTATGAGTTCTTAGAATTTAACCATTTTCAGAAATTCATATCCCTTGAGATAAAAAAATTCTGTAACAATCCTGTCCGAACCAATGAGAGAATGTTGAACATGTAACACAAAAAACTATTGCTCCACAAGTTTTACCGAAGGACCCATCGACAGGCAAGAATCATATCATAGGGTATGTAGGCACAATACAGTTACAGGGCTCAAAATCCCAAAGTGAACACAACAACCCACATGCAGAGATCAGTCAACTGAATTCCATGTGAAGCGAAGGAAAAATCAGGAAAGGTCCAAACCGATTTTTATGTAAAAGAAGATTAAAAAAAGCCATGATCAGAAAAACAAAATCCAATTTCCATATGTGATTGGGTTGGAAAAAAATCCTAGAAGCCAATAAACAATTTCAAAATAGGGAGAGAGCTAAACATCAAGAAAATTTGTATGTTAGAGAAATGGAAGGAAAGAAGTGAATCCTGTTTTTCGCTTTAGTTTTTTAAATTTCATTCTTTTTAAGGATCAAAGAAAATATGACATTTTTGGGATTATATCAGAACAATCAAGAGCAAAGCCCATATAGAATCTTGAAAACAGAGGATAAAAGTTAGAAGGCTTGAAAAGGCAAACAAATTAGATTGTCTATTTTGAGAAAAAGATGGAATAAATCAGGAGCATCATCAAAGTATAGAAGATTAGAATAGCCGATCAAAATCAGAAGTTGCAGAATAATTCATAAAAGGAAAACAGGTTGGAGGATGTCATTGAACAACCCCCCCACCCCCAAAAAAAAAAAAAGAAGAGAGAGAGAGAGACAGAAGAAGAAGAAATAGGAAAAACTTCTATTAAGAATCACCAATTGTTGAGTACGAAACATTCTACCTTGAGGGTGCCCTTACAGTGGTGGCACCGGAAGCAAGACTTGTGATAAACCTTGCTATCAGCTCTGTGCTGATCCACCAAGTAAACCGTCTTCTCGCAGGCCTTGCATTTCTCAGTAGTTCCTCCAAATGTCACCATTTCTGGATCTCTCTCTTTCCTTCTATCAATCAAGTATCAAGAAGAAGAACCCAGATGAGATGAGAGAAACCCAAGTCTCAAACCAGATTTATAGTTTCAACTTACTGATTTTCACACGAACAAAGATGAAATACAGAGATAGGCAATGAGAAAAAAAACCAGAAACCAGATGATGTTGAGGAGGAGACTATTGTCTCTCTCACACAAACATAGAGTTTCTCAGAACTCGCAGAAGTCTACATATAAAGATGAAATTTGAGTTTTCAAAGTCTGCCTTTGTTGATAAAATACTAAACTGCTCAAGACCCAACTGTAATAAGAATATTAGAAAAGCATAAGCTGAGACTCTGAGTGGGTTAGTCAAAGTTACCATTCCAGAATTCAGAAAAGAAGGTGAAAGAACATTTAGTAGATAGAAATCAAACGATTCCCGTCTTCGTTTTTGATCCGTTGAAACCTTTAAATTTCAAATTCATTACGGGGTAGGTGCAATTGCCATAGATCTTTAAGGGTTGGACGAAAAATCTTAGGGATATTTATGTAATCTTCATGAAAGATTTAAAAGACCAGAAAAAGATGAAGAAGGGGTTGGATAGATAAATGGAGTTCAAAAACTCTGAAGAATTTGAAAAGATACAAGAAATCTTTCTGTTAAAAGCGAATCAGCTTGGTCGGATTCATGGTTTCAAGTACTGGTATCGACATATGTGTAATATCGTGATGAAAAGCCTGTTTTATGTTTTATTGGTAGGAAAACTGTCTGGGCATTCCTATGTCAGACACACAGGGTTTTTTTTTTTTTTTTTTTTTTAATGAATAATATAGTAAAATTTGACCGATTCATATTAATATAGAACGATTCGACTCAACCGATTGACACCATAGGTTAGATTGAACAATTTTGCCTCTCAAAGGTTGATAATAAGCTATTTTTACCATTTTATCTTCCTCTGGTCTGTTACCATCAATACATTATCGGTCATATTAAATAAGGAAAATTACAAAATTAAGGTACACAATGTTTATTGAAACTACACCTAAGGTGTCTCATTTTTATTTATTTTTTTGATGATGATGGTATCGCATATAATATGTTATGTTTGAGGTATTTTTTTTTTTCATATTTTCAAATGTCTACCTCATCATCAACTCTAGAAATTTCTTCCCACCAATAGGGAGATGGTTTGACTTGAAAAAATGATAAGGTTTGATTGACTCTCTCTCCCATGTTATGTGAGGTAATCAAACTTAATTTTTCTAAATGTTAGGTATCTATGTGTGATTAAACCTAATAAAACATAACGGTTCACAAAATATAAACTACAGGTTCAATCCAAAAACTTCGACCATAAGGTGGAGATAACCTAAACGGAATACAAAAGCTATCGTAGATGACTAATGAAGGACTATACTTCTATAATTCACAACATCTTGACAAGAATCTTTTTCATATATACTGTGATTTGACTCTATGATTTAGGCTAATGAAATAGTAAATGTAAATCTCATGATTAATTCTCATCATCTATTTATGAAGGTTCAAAATATCTTTCTTCGATCAAATAAAAAATACATGTATTGTGGGTGAAAGAAAACTTGGTCTGACTAAATTTTATTGTATTTGAATGCATGACAGTGATGCTTTTGTGTCCTCATTGAGACTCATGACTCAGGAATGGTTTTTTTTTTTATTATATATCCTAAAAAAAGTCTTTTTATTTCTTTTGGTACATAAAAAAAAAGGTCATTTAAAATTAAGTGTTGAACCCTTCTAGATGAGACTACGCCTTATGATATTATAAATTTTAAAAAAGAAAAAAAAAACAATTTTTTTAGGTAAGAAAAAGCATTCCTATTATATTAATGAACAAAGCACAAATGTGAGAATATTATACCATTATTCCTTATGATATTAGGAAGATGAAGATGGATTTGTTTTCATTCCAGTTGGCAAACCAAATGCCACTAATCAAAAACTTAAACAATTGATCATCAACATTGTCAATTCTATTTTCAAAGGCTTAAACTCATATCCTTCCTGGTTTCAATACAATGGGGAAGCATTACCTTCCTTCTATTTAGTTTTTGTTTCTTTTTTAAGGGAATGGTTACTTCCATGCCTCTTGAGTCTTGTCTAGTTGCAGACTGGAGATTCTCTTTTGGAATTTCCAAATAGATACAAGAATGCCAACTCATGGAAAGATATCATATGGGTGCAGAACCAAACTCATCTGCTTCCATTAAGGCGCTAAGGATTCATGGAACACCAAACACAAATTATAAAAGGGATTGAATGTGTTATCCGACATGGAAACACGATTAAATGATGCTATTTATTTATTTATTTTTAATCTGAATATTATCTGGGATCCGGAATAGCCCCTAGAATTATATTAAAGATGAATTTGATAATAAAAAAAATAATGGACATAACCCGTCTTACCCTAACCCAAAAGAGACAATTTAGTCTCTCACTCTAAAAAATCATAAGAAGACAATGCTATTTGTCCACATTTAACTACTCTTATTTTTTATTTGAAAAAAAATATATGCCCTTATTTGATTTGGTATCATCTTTATTTTTTATTTTTATTCACAAAAACAGTTTAGATTACATTTGGTATCATTTATGGAGCTTATTTTTATTTGAAAAAAAAAATAAAATTGATAAAACACAAAAACCAAAAAGAGATCAAGAGTCATTTATGTGTTTTGACCAAAATTGATTTTCAATATTTTTGCGATGAACTTTAATGAGCGAGTGGTTAATGTCCCAATATGGAGGGATTAAAGTAGTCATTTGTTTTTTAAATATAAATTCAAGTCCCTTGCCCCCTCTTTTTCAGTCAAAAGTGGAGAAAGAGAGTTATAAGGAAGATGGGTGAAGGGAACATTTTTTCACCAATTTTTTCAAAAAACGATTTTGCACATAGGGATACCAAACTATTTCTCATAAAAAAATATTTTTCTCAAGTAGTTACCAAAAAACATAAAAATGATTTTCATCAATGATATATTTTTTTTAATTGATAAATTGAAAAAGAAAAATGATACCAAAGAGAATGTTAGTCTACCTATTCTTAAGTTATAAAAATGGAATCTTTTGGTTTCTTTTCTATCTTCATACATATACAAGGGAGGGGGGGGGGAGTTTGTTCTTAATTAGTTGGGTTCCTCTCCTCCTCATCTCACACCATCCATGGGGTGTGGTGATGATATGAGAATATGTGTTGTAAATATTTCAAGCATATATGCAAAGATGATCATATCTCTCAGGCATATTATGTTTGACTTTTTTTTTTTTTTTGGTAGATTTTATGTTCCTGACTTGATGTATTAGAACTACCATCTAGTCCATCTCATTTTGTGACAGTTTTATAAGTCACAAAGTCAGGCACATCAGACTGTTTAAGAGGGAAAATTTATAAAAGCCAAAGGGAAACAAATAGATGATCCAACCAGCACATTTATGGATAACTACATCATATAGAAAATCAATTCCAAGAAAGACAGTCTACATAAGACATTGGATCATTACTTACTCCAACATCACAAGCTCAAAGAACTATAAATCAAACTATATCCTCATTCCTAGCAAGCAAAAAACACAACTACATCCTCACTGTTGAAACAAGCCTTATGGTATTGAACAATACTCTAGACGACAGTGTGTAGGCTCCCACGTGCATCAAGCTAACACTGTGTTTTCTGTCACCTCCTTCACAATTTTCATTATATTTTTTCGTTGGCCGACTTTCCCCTTCTCTTTCTCTTTCTCCTTCTCTTTCTCCTTCCCCTTGAAGAGCTGGGAATGGTGGTGATTACAATAAAGTTTGTCCTCATGGAGAACATAATTAAATAGATTGATCCCACATCCTCCACGGCAACCCTTGAAACAAGCCTTATGGTATGATCTGCCACTAGCTTTTATCTGAAAGAACAGCACTATCAGAAATTCATGACTCGGAATAAGAATAAACATTTGGTTGACAACATAATTAAATTGTTAGATCAATCTGAAGTTGAGATTCCATCTTCTTCTAGAAAATGTGCATATATCTCGTGTGTGAATGGTAGCGTAGTTGGTGAAGCAATGAACTTGGTATGAGCTGTAAAATCAAACGTCTTAAGTTCGACTTTCACTAGGCACACCTTGGGCCACTTGCACGGGGTGTTTAGTGTTTTTCACTTCTTTTAGTGAAAGTTGAATGGCTAGCAAAAAAAGTGTGATGCATTACAATGCAAAAACTAAAATATATATGATGATTATTAAAGAAATAGTCTACATTTAGGTAAATGTTTTCTATGAGACAAGTATGAGACAAGAAGAAAGAGTAAGTTTACCTTTTGATATGGGTAGATTGGTTTTTCGCACACCATACACTTGGGATGTGTCTGTGCAGTTATAAACAAGAAAACAAACCAACTCAAACAAATGTATTACAAACCTTAAGCATATCCATATATGTAATATACAAACATTCAAGTTCTACATAAAGTTTTATTGTCTAAATGAAATATTATCAAACTTGACAAACTTTACCAGTTTTTAAGCTCTAAGCAGATCTGTTGAGCCTCCTGCAAGAAGAAATAATAAAATATGGAAAAAGGTTAATAGAATTGGCTAGGGCTCTCTTTGGTATCATTTTTCTTTTTAATTTTTATTCACAAAAATAGTTTTCGTTGCATTTGGTATCATTTATGGAGCTTGTTTCTATTTATAAAAAATTGAAAAAATACAAAAACAAAAAAGAGATCATGTTTCTATTTATAAAAAATTGAAAAAATACAAAAACAAAAAAGAGATCAAGAGTCATTTATGTGTTTTGGTCGAAATTGATTTTTAGTTATTTTTGCACTGAACTTGACTGAGCACATGCTTAAAGTCTCAATATAGAGAGGTAAAACAATTATTTGTTTTATAATTAGAAATCCAAGCCCCTTGCCCCCTCTTCTTCGGTCCAAAGTGGAGAAAGATGGATGAAGAGATGTTCTCTTCACCCATTTCTTCAAAAAAAATATTTTGCACATAATGATACCAAATTATTTCTCACCAAAAAACCATTTTTGTTAAGTAGTTACCAAACCATTTTTATGTTTTAATAAAAAATGATTTTCATTAATGATTTTCGTTAAATAAGTAGAAATCAAAAAGAAAAATGATACCAAAGAGGGCCTAGGAGATGAATAGTATATTTAGTGAAAGAAACTAATTAACTGCCAATCATCTTAAAGGGTTGGTGAAAGTGGGGATACTTGGAGGCTTGCAACGTAGGAGACCTCGCTCAACGAAGCAATAGTAATTAAAACTAGGCTGCAATTACCACCATCAAATTATTAGGAAAATGTGAAGGAAAAACTCAAACACACACAGGCAATAGTTAGTTTTTGTGGTTAAAATTTGTGATAAGGATTTCCTTCCACAAGTGCAATTAATGTGAAAAATGTTGAAACGCCTAATAAGTCAAATATTACGAGTGTGGATCAAGTTCTTGTACGAAAACCATTATCATACAGATTGATCAATACAAATGAAATCCACCACAAAGTTAATTGTTGGATAAATTCCATCTGTGTGAATCAGTTCTATACGAAAATGATTCTCGTACAAAGACTTGATCCGCTTTAAAGTATTATCATATTTTAATTATCCAAAGTGAGACTTTCTGTGTCACTTGCTTGACCATCTCATGAGAGATGCAACTTAGTATCCTAATTCTCATATCTCAATAATAGAAAATAAAAAGGCTTATCCTGATTTGTGTTTTTGTTTTTGTTTTTTTTTAATGAGTTGCTAGATTATCAGGAAATCATGGGATAACAAATTCTGTAATATTCCTGTCTGAACCAATTAGAGAAAGTTGAACATGGAACACAAGAAACCACTACTGCTCAACATGTTTTACCAAAGAACCCCATCAAAAAGCAAGAATCATATCATAGGGTATGTAGTTTTTTTTTTTTTTTTGGGTAAATATCATACGGTATGTAGTTGTAGGCACGATATAGGTACAGGTCTCAAAATCCCTAAGTGAGCCCAACAACTAATTGAGTCAATGGGCCGGGTTAGGCCTCTTAACTTAAGCCAAGCCCAGCCCATCTCTAGGTCAGGGCTGGGATATCTCAGCCCAGGCCCAATCTTGCTGGGCTTTACATAACTTAGTCCAACCTTGATGGATCCTGATTGGTCTGGGCTTAGCCCAGCCCATCCCAACCCAGCCCAGTACTATTGCTTACTTAGTTGCTTGATCTTGATTCATTGCAAAGGCCAAAGACCAAGGTTTTCATATGTATGTAAATTGTGGAAAACGAAGACTTTTTGCAGACATTTTTCTATAGGCTACATTTGGTTGCAATGGGAATTTAAAGGGACGGGAAGTGATTTTACCAAAAAAAAGGGACGGGAAGTGAAATTTTCATACTTTATAAAGAAATGTTTATAATCGTTACCCCATATGATTGTATAAATTGCTTAATTTTTTTTATCCATATTTAGTGATAATAGATTTTACATGTAATTTATATTTTATATATTATAACAAAGGGTTTTGGATGTAACGTAAAATGAAATTTTATAATCAAATATGAAATGATTTGAAGTTAATGTTAAAATCACAGGGGTAATGATTACATATATTTCTTTTTTAAGTATGAAAACTTCACTTCCCTTCCTTTAATTACCCTTACAAACATAGCCATAAAAGTACTCATTTATAATTATTAATATATTTGTTCTATTATGTATTTAATATACAAGGTTGGGTCAGATTGGATTGAGACCTCAAGTCAGGCCTAGCCCAACTCAACCTTGGGCCTAAAATTTTCAACCCCTAGCCCTCCCTATTAGCTGAAATCTCAGCCCATCAGCCCAAGCCCTAGAGATCGGTCAACTGAATTCCATGTGAAGCAAAGGAAAAAATCTGGAAAAGGACCAATAGAAACCAATTTCCATATTTGATTGAATAAAAATATAATAAAAACGGGAAAAGGAATCATATTTTTTTGCTTTTAGTTTTTTAAATTTCATTCTTGGACCAAGAAAATATGATATATTTGGGATTATACCAAATTAATCATGAGCAAAGCCAGTATATAATCTTGAAAACAGAGAAAAAAAATTTGAAGGCTTGAAAAGACAAACAAATTAGATAGGATGAAATAAATCAGGAGCAGCATCAAAGTATGGAAGATTAGACTAGCCGAACACAAGAACACAAATCAGAAGTTGCAGAATATATAATTGGTAAAAGAGAAACAGTTGGAAGGGTCATCAATCGTTGAGTTGCAAGGTGGCACCGGAAGCAAGTCTTGTGATAGACCTTGCTTTCAACTGTGAGCTTATCCTTCAAGAGAACTACCTTGTCGCAGACCTTGCATTTGGGGCCATGCACGGCATTTCTTCCAAATGCCGCCATTTTGGATCTCTCTTTCCTTCTATTAATCAAGTATCAAAAAGAAGAACCCAGATGAGATGAGAGAAACCCAAGTCTCAATACCAGATTTATAGTTACAACTTAACACAAACTAGTATGAAAGACATCTCTCTCTCTCTCTCTCTCTCTCACACACACACACAAGCACAGTTTCCCAGAACTCGCACAAGTCTACATATAATAATTGACAGTTGAGTTTTCAAAGTCTGCCTTTTGTTGATAAAATACTAAACTGCTCATGACCCAATTGTAATAAGAATATTAGAAAAGCATAAGCTGCGACTCTCAGTGGGTTAGTCAAAGTTAGCATTCCAGAATTCAGAAAGCCGGTGAAAGAACATTTAGGGCCCGTTTGGTATTGTTTTAAAAAAACGTTTATGGAATTTTTTCATTATATTGGAACGAAAAAACAGAATCTTCTATTTGGTGCACTTATGGTCTGTTTATGTTTTTTTGGAACAAAAAATGAAAAAAAAAAAAAAAAAAAAACACAATTTTTGTACTTTTTTCTTGGGTTAAGAATTTCTCTTTGCACTTAATATGTCTTCACCTAAGAGAAGATTCAGCTTTTGAAATTCAAAATTTCTCTTGGGAATTGTGAAGTTTTTTTTAGTTTTCAAAAAAAATATCTTGCAAAAAACACAAGAAAACATGAGAAAATATGAAAACATAATAAAGACAAAAAATGAATGATTACCCAATGATTTCCTATGTGTCAATCTCTTTTCTAAAATTCAAAATTTTTTTGAAATTTTTCTTTTCTTTTCTTCTCTTGGTTACTAAACATACATATTCTTTTTATTTTCTCACCATTTCATTTCATTTCTTTTCTTTTTTAGATTCTTTTTTCTTTTCTTTTCTTCTCTTGGCTGCCAAACATAGCCCTAGAGATCGGTCAAGTGAATTCCATGTGAAGCAAAGGAAAATTTTGGAAAAGGACCAATAGAAACCAATTTCCATATTTGATTGAATAAAAATATAATAAAAACGGGAAAAGGAATCATATTTTTTTGCTTTTAGTTTTTAAAATCTCATTCTTTTAAGGACCAAGAAAATATGATATATTTGGGATTATACCAAATTAATCATGAGCAAAGCCAGTATATAATCTTGAAAACAGAGAAAAAAAAATTTGAAGGCTTGAAAAGACAAACAAATTAGATAGGTTGAAATAAATCAGGAGCAGCATCAAAATATGGAAGATTAGACTAGCCGAACAGAAGAACACAAATCAGAAGTTGCAGAATATATAATTGGTAAAAGAGAAACAGTTGGAAGGATCATCAATCGTTGAGTTGCAAGGTGGCAGCGGAAGCAAGTCTTGTGATAGACCTTGCTTTCAACTGTGAGCTTATCCTTCAAGAGAACTACCTTGTCGCAGACCTTGCATTTGGGGCCATGCACGGCATTTCTTCCAAATGCCGCCATTTTGGATCTCTCTTTCCTTCTATTAATCAAGTATCAAAAAGAAGAACCCAGATGAGATGAGAGAAACCCAAGTCTCAATACCGGATTTATAGTTACAACTTAACACAAACTAGTATGGAAGACATCTCTCTCTCTCTCACACACACACACACACACACACAAGCACAGTTTCCCAGAACTCGCACAAATCTACATATAATAAGTGACAGTTGAGTTTTCAAAGTCTGCCTTTTGTTGATGAAATACTAAACTGCTCATGACCCAATTGTAATAAGAATATTAGAAAAGCATAAGCTGCGACTCTCAGTGGGTTAGTCAAAATTACCATTCCAGAATTCAGAAAAGCCGGTGAAAGAACATTTAGTAGATAGGCATATTAGAATATTAATATACCATATTTAATTTTTGTTGTTGAGTTTTTAAATGATCTTTGTAACACAAGCTTTTAAGAATCTTATGAGGAAATATATTAGCAAAATAGGTGGGTTAAATCGTGTCACTTAACACTCTTCTTAAGACTGTAGATACCGTCAATGGTACAATTGAGTAAATTATATTTCAGCCTTTAAGATGAAACAATTCAATGGCCCCCTAGTAGTTATTATGCACTCAATTGCTATACCTCATTGGAGTAATCCAACATTATGCTCAAATTAAAAATAAAAAACTTAAAAAAAGTTTAAATAGAGACACTAAGAGCCCGTTTGGTATCGTTTTTGTTCCAGAAATACCGTTTCGTGCCAAAAACAAAAATTTCAGTTTTTGTGTCAAAATGCAGTTTTTAAACTAAAAAATGGTGTTTCAAAATTTCAGATTTTTATTGGGAACTTTTT
>NC_056560.1:11181879-11199208 GCF_013358625.1 Macadamia integrifolia | reverse complement strand
TATTTCAGCCTTTAAGATGAAACAATTCAATGACCCCCTAGCAGTTATTATGCACTCAACTGCTATACCTCATTGGAGTAATCCAACATTATGCTCAAATTAAAAATAAAAAACTTAAAAAAAAAATTTAAATAGAGACAAAAATAAAAGAATGATTATTTCCATCAGTTCCATGCTTCTTAAGTCTTGTCTAGTTTCCTCTCAAAAAAAAAAAAAAAAATAATTGTCTAGTTGCAGAGACTAAGATTCTGTTTTAGTGGACAAGACAAATTTCAAGTACATACAAAAATGCCAAGTCATGGCATGGAAAGATAGTTCTGCTTTCGGCATCACCCCTTCATACATCATATATTCATACCCATATCATATGGGTGCAGAAGCAACTCATCTGCTTCCATAAAGGCACTAAGAAGGATTAATGGAATACTAAACGAAGATTATAAAAGGTAATGGATGTGATATTCGAATCAGACCACGATAATGGAGTAGTTTAGGTGTTTAACTACTCTTATTTTTATTTAAAAAAAAAAAACCCTCATATTGTCTTTCAATCTATCTATTCTTATGTAATAAAAATGGAATCTTTTTGTTTCTCTTTATCTTCCAACATGTACAAGGGAGGGAGGTTTGTTCTGAGTTTGGTTCCTCTCGCCCCATCTCTCAGATGGGGTGGTTAGCTGTAGGGGAGGCCGGAGGAGATCCAAATTCAGGTTGTTTGTCTATTTTGTTATTGTTTTATCAAATTTTACTTTTCTTTTTATTCACACAAATAAAAGAAAAAGTTTCTCGAGTCTGAATCACTTACCCATACATGTATGCTTCAAGTACAATTAAGTGATAAAATCTATTCTTTATGCTTCTATAAATATCCCTTCATACTCTTAATGCCTAAATGGCAAATGGCATTAGATGGGACAAATAAAGTGTATAGGTGATCCGTTTCAGCTTCTTTGTGGAAGAGTTCGGAGCTTGTGGATGCTTCCCTTTTTTTTTTTTAAATGGTTTTACTATATTACATAAAATGAATGTTTTGATCTAGCCGTCCATATGATTAAAATAAAGTTAAAATTATTTGAAAGGGAGATAACAAATTATAATCAATAATTGGGGTGATAAAATATTTTATTAATTGCTTGATATAATTGCCGGTGAGTTATTACCATGATCAAAACTTGGTGGGATATATAGGGGCACTGTGAGAATGGAGAAGGGGCTCAGAGTCTTGTAGAATGGTAGATAAGAGAATCAAGGTTAATTATTACAATTCACTTGCAGATGCTTCAAGGATGACCAACCAAAATGACTGGGCAAGAGCACAAAAATGCTATTGATAATGCTGTGCTCTTGAGGTCTCAACATTCTTGTGAAATTTATATTTGGTAATAATTAGGAAGGAATATAATTTGGGTTTAATTTGTTTTCCAAAATTGAGAAATCAGTAAAATATTCAGTAAGAAAAGTAGACTGTGACGAACAACTAAATTCAAATTATTTTGAAAATAAATATTTATGTTTAAAGATTTTAAATAAAAACTGTAATGTATTTTAAATATATATATATATTTTTTTTTGTAAAAAAAAAACTCTGAAATTTTAGATAAAATAATTTAATTCTAATTATTTTCTATTAATGGATTTGACATTTAGACTAAGATTTAGCTTAATCCCTTGCCACCCGCCACCCCCCCCCCATTAACCACATGTATTTTGAGTTAATTACCAATCATACTAGGCAAACCCATATAATTATTCAAGTGTCGAATGTTATAGATAAAATATATAACAAGTATGATAAAATATACTATGATTCATGGGAAAGTGGATTATATATATATATATATATATAAATGATTGTAGCTATATATTTAGCGATTAGTTAGCAAGTTATTCAATTTGACTAAGATGAAGATAAGAATAAAACCAGAGTTTGGAGCTGTCAAATTCCTTGCTCTCACGTACCATGTGTTAGTGTTTTTTACCAGAACTAAGGGAAGAATATACTACTTCTAAGCCATCAAAGTCTGGAACCATATTCACTCGTCAAAACTGGAAAAAATTCATGCTCATTGTCCCGTTTTATTATTTAATATTTTGAATCATAGGACAAATGATGTGACAATTCTTACCATTATATAGATAGAGAAGATATGGTCTTAGTTAACCACATATCAAATTTTAAACTCTTATTCAATCAAACACCTCCCACCCGTGTTAATACATCCTTATTTTTCAACCGTTCATATATATATGTCCATACATCCTATCATAGTCTTTATATTTTCTAAGTTTTATTTCTTCAGATCGAAACCTGACAAGTAGACATGGGACCTTGGGGTCAATGTATTCACACATCTTTGAGCTGTTTTGATAAATTTATCAAATGTCGAAAAGATTTCCCACTCAATATTATTAGTTATAAAGTGGAAATTGCCATCTTTTCAACAAGATCAACAATTCGCAAACCCCATTGATGCAGGTACATCTGCACTACCTTATTGGACCAACATGACCAATTGTGGAAGCTACGGGTCAAGAAGAACCATTTCAACTCAGGTTTTTGGTCCAACTAGGGCTGGTAGTAGTGTAGTTTAATTCTGAGTCTTTTATTTTTTCAAGTTTGTCTTTGGGTAAAATACGTAAGAGAGAGAAAAATATGATTTTGTTTCAATGTTAGAGTCTAAGTAGGAGGTTTATAATTTTCTCTTTATATGAAATTCAATGTTCGAGATTAGAGTGAATTTTATTTAGAATTAATTGAATCTGTGCATTGTGTGACTCTCTTCCCCCTCTTTTTGTGTTTTTCCCTCTCTTCCCCCAGGCTACCCCATCACCCACAATAACTCTTTTGCACACCTAGGCCTTTGTTTGGCGGTTTACAGTGCTTAGTGGAGTATCTGCATGAAGATTGATCACTTGATCAAATCCTCCAAGTGCATCAATACTTGATTTGCACCAATTTCTTTGCTTTTCAAGATACGTGGCATTGATCTTGTTAACTCCTCCATGGGTTTATACTTGACTCTTATGTAGGTCCACTATCTAATGAGCAATAAGAATTTGAACTTGAACAAAAAAATAAATAAATAAATAAATAAGTAATGGTAATGGTAATAGTAAATAATAAATAGCCTTTTTATTTTCTCAACTTCACCGCAACATAAACCCCATTCTCTATGAGAGCGGATCAGGTTCACGTACAAGAACGTACAAGAACAACCTGGTCCATGGATATAGAATCAATTTTCTCTCTTCATTTAATAGATTCTATACCCACGGATCAGGAATGTACAAGGACATTCTCGTACGTGAACCTCATCCATTCACATTCTCTATACCTAACATTCATGAATCCCACATATTTAAAAAAAAAAAAAAAAAAAAAAAAAAATCTTAAACTCACCCCTCTCCCTCTCCCTCTCCCCTTCCTTATGAAAGCATTGCATCCACCCAGTATTACCATGTGCAAATAGTAAAGAATTATACTTCACTAGCCATATGTTTGAGAAAAAAAACCAATAAAAAAAAAAAAACAGAACAGGAACTATTGGACATTCCGCTAACAAACATGCTTTACAACATTCCCGTCCAACTTGGTTATACAAGATTTAAGAAAGCACTGTTTCGATTGGTGCAAGCAGATATCCAAACCCCTCATTTTGCTGAAAATCGAAGTTTACAAGGATATCTCTTCACCTGTCGCTCCATGAACAGTCCTTGTTTACCAAATTTCCTGAACTAACTCAGTTAAAAAAACAATCCACCCTTTTTTGAACCCTCCCAGTTCCTGGTTTCATTTCAACCAACTGGAACTATTAGGCTCATCACTTATTCAGACAGCATGAAACTACAAAAACACATGAAACCTCTAGAAGCTAGTGATCTTAAAGTAGATGAACAGAAGAAAAATGTTCACAGATGTACAATGTCCATCATGCTCCCTCACTAGTAGCCCGTGCCTGTTTCCGAGCTTCTTCCCGCATAACTGCTTTGACATAGATTTCATAGCAACAGCCTAAAATGGACAAGCAACAAAACAGCCACTTTTGAGAGCTTGCAGTTGTAACAAGCAAAAGTTGTAATTCCATAGACTTGTACCTACAACTACATTAGAGTATAGCCGTTCGATGACATGCTTTAGCCATTCTATGAAGAGTTCTTCCATTTTTTCAATTTTTATCATTGATCATCTTGAACAAGTTAATTACTCAAATCACCCAAGTCCTGTCTCTGTATCTACGTATTTATAAATGAAGGCTTAAGCTTACCAGCAACAACAACAATTGTGAGCACGTCCCCCACTCTTTTGAGTCGCCAGACACTCTTCTTATGCGATTTGAACCGCTTCAAAGCAGGGTCTTCTTCTAAAAGCTGTAAAGGTTTAAAAAAAAAAAAAAAATCAGTTCAACATGATGTCCATGACAACCTAGTTAACTAGGATATCAATTGACAACTCCATTTCGATTTTGCTAGAAGGAAGAGAATGCAGTTTTAAGGTTGATTGGTTTCTAAGAGAGAGGATGGGGGAGTAAAATGGATCCAACCGGTTGCTTCAATTAAAGTTAGAATTTACAGCAGCAGAGACATAATTTCACAAAAGCCCCAGGTTAAGTAATAAACAAGGTAAAGACAATAGTGGCATAAAACCATTTCTGGAAACATATAGAATCAGTTTTTTTTGTTAGGTTAGGGGTGGGGTGACATTTAGTATGAGCATAAGATCCATCTTATCTTCGAAATGTCATATATCAATTAATACCAAGTATTTTAGAGCTTAAAGTCAAGGAGATCAATATCAGACCAAAACAACAATGAAAAGGACTGCAAAATTCTTGATTGGGAAGCAACAAAAAAAAAATTCTGAAGAAGAACAGACAATGCTAGCACTAATTCCATTATTTACAAGCTGCAGACACCCCTCAGTCACAGACTCAATATAACTGTAAACAGAACTTCTGCAGCAACTCAGCTGCATCAATCCAGCATCCACCCGGTACGAAATCAATACTACACTGTTTCTACATTTGAACATTTTGCATCACACCAGCACCTAATTCCATCAGCCACTTGCAGCAGTTTCAGCTTAATACCATTTGGGACCTTATCACGACCTGTTCCCAAGCATGTAATGGTGCAACAGCCCATAGGAGAAGTCTATTGCCATAAGCCGAAAATACCTCAACCATGCTGCAACTTATCTGATTATGAGTTGAATCTTGGCCACAGCACTCATTAAGCCTACAGTGCAACTACAGCTGGGGTCACAATTTGAGAGACATGTAATGCTTAGGCTGTGGCAACACAACCCAATCTGTTATATTGGAGACCTCAGAAAATCTGAACCAACTCAAGTTCAACAGGCATGCCTGATTGCAGGTTTGTAGAGAAGTTGACAATAAAAGTGTTGCATCTAAAGTTTACATTATTTCACCAAGATGTAACAGAATTTCGGTCATACAAAGCTCATTTTTTTCTTGTTTCTCAGTTTCATACGAGATATAGTTCTTCAAGACTAGGTTGGACTCCATTTGGGTACAGGATGATGCTCGAATTGGGTTGGTCAATTGGACTAAAAAAATCATTCGGCCCCCAAAATTTGGGTTAGGGCCCTCCACCCAAGCTAACCCATACTGCCGTTGCTTGCTTGCACACCCAATTGAACCAACCAGTTACTCCATCAACGTCCTCCCAATTCTCAAGCTTCATTAAACCACAGATAACGCTAGAGATTATACCGGTATGAGACTATATCAACAGATAGAGAATTATTTCAACAAAATCTCATACTTAGTCGCATCAATTCGTATAAGCAACCCAGTGGTAAGAACTGAAAAATTGATTAAGAGACTACAGCGTGGATCACGAATGTTAAAAATGGGGCTCATATGCTGGATGAGTTTGGGATACCTATCCAGGTGCCGTCACTTGTCCAATAACAATGAGCTAAAATAATAGTTCACACTCGGCTTCTACGGATTTCTATATCACAATCATGCAACTAATTACAATTTATAACTGGACTAGAACGTAGGGAAACCCTAACAGGTAATTGGAAAAAAAATAAAAACTCACCAAATCAGAGAGAAAAAAGATCCAGACGAATCGGAGGCCAATACAATAAGAGGGGAAATATAAGAAATACTAACAGCTTTCTCCCGAGCACCCGGTTCGATGTGGAGTCGACGGCGTGAAAGGAAAGAAGGATCTTCCGGTTTCTGATTAAAGTCAACCAAATAAAATAAATTCAGAAGAGAGAACAGCCAAATGCAAAGAGATGGAAGAAAAAACCTTCGGAGAAGGGGGAGGTGGAGGGGTGAGGGTGAGGGGATGGAAGACGATCTATTGAACCATAAAAGAGAAAAACTAACCTGAGAATGAGACAGAGAGCGAGAAAACATGGCGGTTTTGCTCAGTAAGAAAGCCATTCCTGCGGAAACAGAGCCGCCAGAGCCGAGGAGACAATCGCAGAAAGGAAATGCTCAGCACCGCCTAGGTGAAATGACACAAACGCTATACAAATACGCACGTGGCAAGGTTCTGAAGAAACGGAATCGAATCGGTCAGAGATGCTTTCCGATTCAAATCTCATCAGAATCTTTTTGAATCAGTTCGATCCTCTGGCCATTTGGGCTAGAGACGAATCGGCCGAAATAATTATATCGACTCATGGTTTTAAAAATCGAATCAGATCAGATAGGTCAGTATCGATCTTGACCTTTTCAATCCCAATGCACAGGTTGAGTCCAAACGTAAAAAACATAATAAAAATTAATTTTTATTATAAAATAGGGATAAATTTGTAGAAGATGGTTCAATCCATGTAAGTTGGAATGATATTGGTCTTAAGTCTTTTAAGTCTTGATCAATCTTAAGTTTTAGAAACTTGATAAGGAGAGGGTTCTTAGAAGGCAACCTGACTTCTACACAGTGCAAGGGCCAATGGGATACATGTAGAAGTATTGACAACAATAAGGTTTTCGCATTTTATGAGATAGAGTGGTCACCATTTGATGTAAGAAGTTTCTTCAATTGAAACCTTAATATAAGAAATATTTTATCCTTTTTTTTTTTTTTAGGTAGTTTCACTGAGTTCATAATAGGGATGTTTATGATCATCGTATTTACACCAAAGTGTCTTTAAAATCAATAACTGTGATCAAAACAAACGGTGCGATCTAAAATACAAGTTGTCTATTATCATATATAAGGACAGTCCATGTGTGAAGTAACCATTTAATCCTTAAATGATAGAAACCCTCATGTTCTAACTCCTCCATTCATCGAAATCACACAACGAACATACGGGTATGGAGTTATTATACATATTACCAAAAATTCCTAATCCATTGAACGACAAATATTAGAGAGTAATAATTTTTTAAATATAACTAAACCCGTGTCATTGTTCCGGTTTAATGGGCAAGTTGGACCATTGAAAGAGAGTGGTCGGACCGTC
Organism: Macadamia integrifolia; assembly: GCF_013358625.1. Taxonomy (NCBI): domain Eukaryota; kingdom Viridiplantae; phylum Streptophyta; class Magnoliopsida; order Proteales; family Proteaceae; genus Macadamia; species Macadamia integrifolia. Next base: position 11,191,755 of record NC_056560.1, on the reverse strand, counting down.
CCACAATCGTTCGGTCTTCGGAAACACCAAACGAAGAATGACCACATATTCCTGCTAAATTTTGTGCCGCAGGCCGGGCCACGCATGACGGCTGAATTGCAGAAAACCAAAACGAATATTTGAAGTTTCGGAAGAATTTCGTCGTACATTCGACCTTCGTGTTTGAACGGAAAACTAAAAACCATGGCGATGCGAGTCGCAGCCTGCGTTGGAAGAGAACGAATCGTCTCTCTATCTTCACTTCCTCGCCACTTCCAAGTCGGAACCGGAAAACCTGTCTCTGTTTCTGCGTTTGCTCAGCACAGGGTTCCATATCTTCGTACCAGAGATGGTAATGGCAATATATTATTGCCTTCTTTCTCTTTCCCTTCTGTATCTCTTCTTCTGCGAAATCTTTTCCACAGATTATCATGGATGTGACTAAGATATTTATGTTTGTGTTCTCTTTTTCATTGCTTGCTTTGGATGTTATTTTACTGAATTCGTGTTTCCATCCATTACTTGATGTTTTCTTAAACTTAAATTTATTGTTGGATACCTGCTGAACTGATCAAATTCTACTGAATTTTTCTTCTTATTTCGTCTCTCAGAAGTTAAGTACCAGGTTCGCGCCATTCAAGAGGCCGCGGTGGATCAGAAGGCTACAGATGGAGAGAGTGATAAATCATCTCAATCATGGAAGATTAAAATGCTTTACGATGGAGATTGCCCACTTTGTATGCGCGAGGTATCTCCTCTCTGATGTTTTCCTTTGCTTCTATTGGAAAATAGAAAATTCAACATTTTGTCAAATACTAATAGCAATTTCCGTGTGTGTGGTTATTTTAAAATTTTTAGCGTCCAATTTCGGACGATTTTATGAAATGAGGTGCCTACCAAAGAAATTGAAATGAGGTGAATAATTTGTTGAAAACCAAATTCCACTCTCTATTTGTGATTATTAGGTCAACATGCTTAGAGAGAGGAACAAGCAATATAAAGCAATTAAGTTCGTTGATATAGGTTCTGATGAATACTCTCCAGAGGACAATCAAGGCCTTGACTACAAAACGGTATGCCAAAAAGAGAAAACTGGCTTGCAAGGACTATATTCTACTCAAGATAGTAAGTTTTTCTAATACTGCTATATATAATCACTGAGTTTTTGCTCTTTTGTCTTTGGTTTAGGCTATGGGCAGAATCCATGCTATCCTGTCTGATGGAACCGTGGTCACTGATGTAGAAGTATGGGCCTCAAAACCTTCTAGTTTGATTCATTTTTATCTTTTGCTCTCCTCCAAAACTTTCTTGTTTGACTCCTTCGTATCTTTTCTTTGAAGTTATTGTGCCCAAATTTTGTCTGTCCAATTCCCCCCAATCCAAATTTTATGTTTACATTTTATTGTTTCAATATGAATTGACGTCTCATTCTGCATATTATCAGGAATTGCTGCATATAATAGAATGTTCATCACATTGTTTTAAAAAAGATACTTAAGTTACATTCTTTTTTCTTTCTTTCTTTCTTTCTTTCTTTTGTTTTTTTTGGGGGGGGGGAGGTGTAACTAAATTCTAGAATGAACAAACTAATCCCTTTCTGTGACAAACAATTTTAAGATACATTCACCCAAAGAAAAAAACAATTTGAAGATTCAACACTTGTAAATGATATTGTAATGCTGTGAACTAGTAAAGGACTCCCTGAAAACAGATGCGTTTTATGTCATTGGATGTGATGGAAACTGTAATACTGCCTCAATGGTCATTTTACAAATAGAAAAAAACCGATGGTTGTGATATCATTGGATGCCAAAAACACTGTAATGCAACCTACTATGATTCTAATCCGGATTCCATCCTTGTTCAAGCTTTGGGGTATCGGCGTTTGATTGTTGGTCAAATTAAATTTTAAAAAATATATATTGGAAGGTCTGGCTGTGTTCTTTTCTCTCTAACTTGCATTTCAATACTTCCTGCATATGAACAATTTTTTAGGCGTTCAGAAGACTCTACGAAGAAGTTGGCCTGGGATGGATTTATGCCATTACAAAATACAAGCCTGTAAGTCCTTTTTGTTTTCTTTCAGAACTTGGAATTAGTTTCATGGATCTATCATCTTATTTAGTTATTTGTCCATAACTGGTTAATAAGGAAGCAAACTATTTACAGATTGCAATTATGGCTGATGCAATATATGGTGTTTGGGCAAAATATCGCCTGCAAATTACAGGTTAGTCCATATTCCTGTAGCTTAATTGTCCAAGAAAAATGCTTTTCTTGTAATTGTACGTATCTTGGCATAATTTTCCAGTTCATTATTTTTGTGACATAAGCTGAAGTTCCTTCACATTTATATAAATTAAACAATATATCGCCAGGACACAACATTAGCATGGAAAATTGGGATACTAAAATAATGTCAATAAAGAGAACGTAAGCAATCAAATCTAATGTTTCACTCTTTATTGGCACAAGTATTTCATCAGAACTCAACATTTAATTCCAGCCTAATACAACTCCAATGTCCAAATATTACAGAATTTAGGATCATCAAGCTTGGTTTTTACACTAGAGAAGATCACTTGTGTGTGTGTGTGTGTGTGTGTGTGTGTGACTGATGTTCACACATGGTATGGCAGTTACATTTGATATTTCCACTAGCTTTCTAGATGGTCATATTCTTCAATTAACTGCGGAAAGAGATCATATCTGTAACTTAATTGTGCCAGTTGGACTTGGACATCATAGGAGCTTCAGTCATCATACATACAAAGTGCTTTGCTTGGTATATGCTTTATTTATGAGAAACTCTACAAGCTTCCTTTTTCTTCTTTTCCCTCCTCAAATTGGTGTATCCCTCTCGAAAGTTCTGGAATACTCTCTCTCTATTTCTAGCAGAAAATGATCTAAAGAGCAAAGAGATGAAAACAATGAGTCAAATAGAAAGAACTAACATGTCAAAACACAACCTTATCTTTTAGCAACTTAACAGGGAGGGGACCCTCACTATGGGTGTGGATTTCTTAGTGAGAAAGGGGTCTTGATAAACTAAAAAATAAAGAAGAGAACGGAGAAAAGAACATATTTTGTAACTCTCTAGGAGTAAGAAAGACTTATTCCAGCTAAACATCGATGATGAGAACCACTTAATGGGCAGGTCAACCTTACAAAGCAAGATTCTTCTGTCCAGCGGGGCAACCCTGGTTTAATTTTCAGATCTTGCAGCAGTTAGTTTGTCCATCTGGTTAAACTTGCATTAAATTAAGTAATCACAGATGTATGTTCCTACTGAGGGATATTAATCACTGGAAGCAGGTCCACACATTATCAGGACAATTTTGTCTAACCTTGAGACTGCACCTTTCTTGGATTCAATCTTCCTCTGGTGCTTGTCTTCCCTGGCATGGGAGTTTTAATAAGCAGTGAGCTGATTATTACTCTTCAGGAATTACGTTTTCCATAGGACACATCAAGCTATTTTTTGGTTCATTTTGGCTATTCGATTACTATTGCTTCCATTTTTTCATGCATTAATGGGTTCTCATAATCTCATATCCATGAGCTGCTTGATTTCAGGTCGGCCTTCATTAGAAGTTATTTTGGAGGAGCGAAAGAAAAGTATGGTATGCATACTGCAACTACATGAATATCATTGTGATCAGTTGTTTAATATCAAATTGAAAAGGTTGCTTGAATGGCATTGTAAATATGTTTAATTGGTAAGTATCAAAGTTCAGGATATCATATATTAAGTGGATCTCTAGTAATAAAATTAGCCATATTTGAATTTAGATTTTAGTAGATGTCTTTACTATGTTACCACCACCCCCCCCAAAAAAAAACCAAAAATAAAAAATAACACTTCGGTCAAGATATTTAAATTTTTTATCTGGTTTATGAAGGTTGAACGAGATGTGGATTTGAGTAATTTTCTATTTGGAACTTTTAAGATGATCACCATCAAATCTATCAAAAATTGAAAGAAAGATGATACAGACCGATACTATTCACTATACTACCCTTATTTTCCCTGTCTGAGCAGATCTCCTGCTTGTAGTGAGCTTAGTTATTCAAAAGAAAGTAATAAAAATGAAAGGATAAAACTTTCTTGGCTAACATTGTTTTGTTTTGGGTTTCACTACAGGGTGAAACATGCAACAATAGCAAGACATGTAAGATGTGAGCTCTATTAATAGTACGATACAACTCCCAAGGATGACATTCTTTTTAATGGATCTGGCACGCATGCTGCTTTGTTGGAGGACTGAAGTAACTTAGTGTCAGTGAGTTTCAGTTATGCGTCCTAAAGTATCTATGTGTTGGAATTGGGCAGAAAGTTCAGGTCTACAAGATCTTGTTTGATTACTTAGATTATATTCTTTATGCAAAGTACAGCTTAGCACCCCAGTGGAAAGTGTACAGCAGATATATAAGAGCATCAGCCCTGTTATATTATGTGACATAATTACTTTTTGAATCTATAAATAAAGCTTTAGAATTCACGGATGTTCATGTATTTATGCTTGATGTCCATTTGTGATTTTATAATCCTTTATCAGACATAGATCTGTTGTTCTAAAAGAAAATTTATATACAATTCTGCTAATTTTTCATTTTGGCAACTGCAAATCAGTGTATTCTACTGATCAATTTTTCTGAGGCCCCTCAAAAAGACTACCTTTCCTGGATATCTGAGGAGAGTCATTGGGTGATCTCATGACAATAATTGGAGTATGTGCATAAATGAGTTTTGTAGTTATTCTATAATAGTTTCTACACACTGTAATAGGTTAATGAATATTTTCCTGTAGTAAAGATGGTGACTCAGTAAATACAGATAGGGTTGTTTGTTCTAATTTGGCTTGCAATAATTTTCTTGTATCAGGTGTCATGATTTGAATGATGTAGGGTAGGAAGTTTCCTCTTCTAGATTTTGTAATGCTTAAACTCATGCCAAAACTAGTCCTGAAAAAAAAAGAAAAAAGAAGTGTAATATTTTCGTTGAATTTCAATATATTGTTAATAAGGCAGTTCTTTGCTCCCCCCAAACACCCCCCCCCCCCAAAAAAAAAATTCTTATGGTTCTGATTTTTTCAGGCCCCTTTATTCAGTGGAAATTTTTACATTAGATTTCAACTCTACTTGAATCTCTGCAGCTAAAAGTGTGTAATTAAAATAGGTTTGAGGAGTGGCCACATGCTTGGAGTGTTCTGGGCGCTGACGAAGCAAATTTGAATCTTGTGTTGCTGCCTTCTCACATTAATTGGATTTAATAAGAAGTAGGTTACGACACATGTTCCAATGTATCCCGCAAGGCATAATCCATTTACAACTCCTGGTGGACCAAATTATCCCAAACGAGTGCACCTTCTTTAATGTCATTGATGTCTGGTTCTTGGTTGTGGATGTATCATTAGAAAAGAGTTGAACCAATTCAATCCCTAACACTGCCCCTGGACCATGGGGGACTATTTCTAACTTCACATAATTGTGGCCTGATTCTGATTCATCAGAAAAATCTTTCCTATGATCATCCAACACTTGAATTTTTTTGGTAGCATTACATGCATTCGACTGACAATTACCAAGATGTTGGGAGTTTCAGAAATTATTTGTCACATGTGGAAATTCAATATTTGCCCAAAACTTGAAACGAAAACCTGCTGATGTACCATATTTTTTTTAGAAGTACGCATTTTTATACCTTGGCCATTTTTCACTAAAAAATTGAAATTCTGGTTATTCCATATGTTTATCAAGTTTTCTTCTATACATTCATATTTGGGAAAAATCCTTTTGTCACCACACAAGGGCACGCCTCAGCACAATTGGGAAGGTTGCTCCATTGTGACCTAGTGGTCATGGGTTCTAGTCGGAAAGCAGCCTCTATGCAAAGTGGAGGTAAGGTTGTATAAATTATGATCGTCACCGGACCCCACAATGGTGGGGTCCTTGTGCACTGGGTATTATTTAAGAAAGGGTCTAGATTAGTTACATGTCAAATTTTCATTTCAAATTCAATCATTTCTCCTTCCATGTAATCGCATACCTCCTAGGTATATTCATGCACCCCCTACTCTCCATTGTACCTTCTTTGTAGTCCTGGAATTTTAATGGTTTGTTCACTGTGGACAACTCCAGTTGGGCTGAATCCTGACATTTGAATAGTACAAGTTAAAACCCTTTTTTTAAGCACTTTTCAAATTATAAATATATTAGTGTAAAAGGTTTTTTTTTTTTTGGTAGAATTAGTGAAGTTTTCAAAATATTAATCAGTGGCGAGTCATACCAAGCATATTCTTTAGTGTACTTTTCCTGCACTGGGATTCACTAATTAGGATCATCATCTGAACACACTAGGTCCCAGAGAGTTGTGAATTTGCTGTTGTATAAAATTTGGTAGTGAACCCTGTAGGCTCTGACAGAAATGATTAGAAAGTATTGGCTTGTTGCATTGACCTTGATTCTTACTCAAAATATTGTATTAAAAATAGAATTGTTTTCAAAATATTTTCCCAGTTGGCAACTTTTGTTATCTGCATACTGAACTGTAAAATCCATTAGTAAATAATTTTCAGATGATTGCATTAAAATTTTCAAGCTGAACAAAGCTGCATGGTGCTTCTAACTGCTGAATGCTGATGACTGGGAGACCATGCAAAATTGCAACAGAACCTTTGTTGGTGGAGAGGAGTAGATACAAACAGTGAATATTACATGCCAGGGGATGCCAACAAATAGGCTGTTTCATACTTCATTTGCAGATCTTGTTTGCAACAATGAGTGTTATATATGAGCTACACCTCACTTTGTGCATTCTCTTGGCCATTTTAGACCTCTATCCTTACAAAGAGATATTTTCCTGCAAATGCAATTATCAGAATGATACCAATGGAAGGAGGAGAGTTTCTTAAGACACTGAAAATTAATTCACAAAGGCGAAGTACATCCAGAAACGGCATAGAAACTTTGTTGTCACTTTGTACACCTCAGAATCCATGGACCCTGATTCCAATTAATCCTGGTTCTGAGACAATTTTTGAGAGTCAGCCATGGTTGCACTCAAGTATCCTTTTATGGCCATTTTCTCATATCAGTCATTAAAAATGCAGAAAAGAAAATAAAAGAAAAAAAATATGTAATAAGACAAAAATCATGATGTGGTCTTTCACTCTCCTCAATTTCATTTTTCTTCTTTTCTTGGCTTCCAAACATAGCCTAAAAAGCATACTGGGCACAGGCTTAATATCACAACTTACAGGAGACACTAAGGAAACATACACTAAGCATCAGTCAATTAATCCCCTTAAACATTCAATAATCTCTCCACAAATTCATCGATTTTCTTGTCAGAGCTCCCACCTTCACTAATTGCTTCCTTTGCTAGCTCTCTCCATTTAATGGCATTCCTCTTAATCACTTGGCTTCTCTCTTCTTCCATTACTTCCCTTATGCATTTCTTAAGTTCTTCCCTTCTCACAATACCACTACCATCAGATTTAGCTCTCACACCGACCCCCCACACATCCTCCACACACTTGGCGTTTGTTGGTTGATCCGACCACTGTGGTACTCCCACCATTGGCACACCAAGGCTTAACCCTTCCAATGTTGAATTCCACCCACAGTGTGTTACAAAGCAACCCACAGCCTTGTGGGCTAAAACCTCAAGCTGGTCACACCAGTTCACAATTAGTCCAATTTCTTGTATGGAATTCACAAACCCGTCAGGCAACTTCCCATGCTCCAACTCTTTCACAACCCACAGAAAATACTGATCACTCTCTCTTAATCCCCATGCCACTTCTTCCATCTGCTCTGTTGCGATTCCTGCCATGCTTCCAAAAGACACATACACTACTGAATTGGGTGGTCTCCTTCCCAACCATTTCATATACCCGTCACTGGGTGGCTTCCAGAGACTGCCTCCATACCCTGTATCTCCCTTGATCCGTTTGTCTAGGTAAGCTGATGGTACCGTTGGCCCTATCATCGTCACTGCCCAGAGTCCTTTCATGGCTTTGGCAACCTTGTTTGGTAAGCATTAAGAGACACACAATTCAGTTTTGGGAAGATGAGCTGGTGATGTAGAGAATGTGATTTAAGTAATTACTCACCTCGCTTTCCAACTCTTCAAATGTGTTGCCAAATACCCAATCATTTTTGTCCAAGTCTCTAAGTTGATCAAAGATAGCAGACAAATAAGCTGGGTAAGATGCCGGTGCCGCAAGGAAGCTCGGCAGCTCAGAAGACTTGAGTGGAGGAAGGCCAGGAATTGACACTGGCATTGGTTCTGGTGGGACAGGCAAAGCCATGAGACCACGGTGGACACGCCAATATATGGAACAAACTGAGGCCGAGTTAGTGAAGAATGAAGCTCCAAAAATGCCTCTTTCTCTTGCCACATCAAGTGCCCACGGTAGGAATGAGTCATAAACAAGACAGCTAACAGGGGAACCCGTCTCTTGGAGCTTCAATATGAGTTCCCCTAGAGTCCTAGAACCAACTGTTCTGAATGACTCTACGTAGGCTTCAGCACTAGGAGCTTGCAAGAAGCCACCATCATCAAAGCCATCGGAGATAGGCTCAACTCCCACGCCTTGGGCACAAATGGACCTGGCAGCGTAATGGGTAGTGGCGAGAGTGGCCTTTACTCCTTTAGACAGTAAGCGTTTTGCAAATTGGAGTAGAGGGTTTATGTGGCCCTGGCTTGGATATGTGAGCACTACAACATGACATCTATTTTCTATTTCTCCCTTCTCCATCCTTCACTTTTTCTCTCTCCAAAGCCTTTATACTCCCATTTATAGTATAGAGGTCTGGATGATCAGTCATATTCCGGAAGAGGTTGAACAATTGTTAGAAATACCCATCATGGAGAATGGTGGTTGATGATGAAGGAGACTGGGAAGTTTGGGTAACCTTTCTGGTAGATTGAAATGGACGTGTGGTTTTCAACATAGCAATCTGTCTGGTTCCTCTGACGGCATCTTTGATTCTTTTCTGAACTGTTCAAAATGATAATTATAATAAAGGCACCGTTGCAGGATACTCTGGATAACCTATACTTTGGTTTGGGAAGAAAACCCAGAAGGACAAACCAACGAGCACCGTTCAGATGACGAACAATTACACTCCCATTTCTATCATCGCTAATCCGCATTCCACAAATGGATGCATTGAATCGGTCGCGTTTATGTCACATAGCCAACCAATCGAGACTTCTTCATTTTCTTTTGGAATAAAACGACCAGGGTTGAAAAAATTGGATTCAATGGGCCATCCTATCCTCGGCGGAAATTAGTTTTTTTTTTTTTTTTTTTTTTTCGGATAGCATGCGACTATTGGGCCTCTTCCACCTAAAGGGCTTTTGGGATTGTCTAGATGGCATTGTTCTGTACCATCTGATATTCATGTTTTTTTACCTTTGGGGGAAGGAAATTACCAGTTCGATGGTTTGTCTCTCACCATACAGTCATGGTTCCTATGTTTATTGGCACAATGAAAGGGAAAGGAAAGGAAAGGAATCACATTTACCACCAGCAAAAAGCAGTTGTTCAGCAATAGCGCTTTGTTTTCACTTTTCACTGCCATTGCCATCAGCCTGTAGGTTAAATCTCGATTGTGACACCAACTGAAATCTTCCTGTTTTTATTAGGGAGGATGCATAACATCCACTGAAAGGTCACTCAACTACTTTGGCTTCCTGATTAGTGCTGAGGACTAAAATCTACCAAAGCCGAGACCCACTTAGATAGTAGCAAAAAATTCAATTTACACATCTACAGAAGCTTCAAGGACAGCACCGCAACCACAAGTAGCTGTCATTGCTCTGTACATTGTAGTCTGCCCAGAACCACAGCTCTACACACTGTACATTTCATTAAAAAAAAAAAA
>NC_056560.1:11134739-11181859 GCF_013358625.1 Macadamia integrifolia | reverse complement strand
TGTATTTAAAAAAAAAAAAAAAAAAGGAACTCTACAAACTTTTCAGATAACATAATTGAGCAGCACCCTCATCCTAACCAGATCTCTGCATTTCTTTATTTTGCCAATACACGGTATCTCCCCAGTTCTCACTTCCTTTTCTTCGAAGCCACAATCCTCCGAACTGTAAATATCCATTTCAGGACGCTGTATAGTATTCTCCAATGCATCTGAGCAGCTGCAGCAGACCGAGCTGACATGGCAAGGAAGCCACTGACAGCACAGTGTAGGTCAGCTTGTGAGGCATCCTCAGTATCAAAATATTGCAGATTGTCTTCACAGAAAGTATGCAACATGGTTTCAGAAAATGTATTGGAAGGCTGTTCGTATCTAAGATCCATGTCGCTGGTACCTTGCAAGGTGTAATGATTCAACCTTGATGGGCCCCCAACAGGTAAGATAGAAGAAACATCCGGAGAAAACACACACTGGTTAAAACCCAAATCATCCAACTTCTGATTGCTTGTCAACTGATTACTGTATGAACTATCCACCCCAGGTGAACTGGAGGGAAAACAAACAGCAGGTGACGGGAAAAAGTTGCCCATTGGAGCACCATCTTCGTAAGAGACTACTTGTTCCCGATGTTCATATGCAACTTGTACCAGTTTATGTGCGTCAGCCTGGAATGACAGCCAAAGAGTAAGAAAGTGGAGTCTACCCAAAAAAAAAAAAAAAAAAGAGTAAGAAAGTGGACAAGGAAAATCAACAGAAAGCCAGGAGAACACTGACCTTTTCAGTGTCTGAGAGCTCATCAATGGAAACATATTTCTCCTCGGCAAGAATTCCCAAAACTTGTCCTACACTGTTGAAGACCACACCCACTCTCTTCTGAGCACTGGGGGGATAGTACATGTACTTCCTATTATCAAGTATACATGTCCGAGCATGGTCCACAGTGACCTCCCACATCTTAGCAGACATACCATTCCCTAGAATCTGCATACAATTAGATAATAGGATACGGTTATTACAGCATATATAACTGAAATTTTAAGGTGAAATGGCTAATAATCACTTGCCATGTTATTTTAGTTATAATTGCTACTTATCATTTTCATCCAATCCATATGATTAATTAACCTTCAGCTCCAAGTAGAAAGTGGTCACTTAAAAGATTTAAATTTTATATATGGGGCATAACATGTCAGGGACAAAAAAAGTCCCTGGCTAGTAATTTGAATTCTTGGTATCTCCTCTTATATGGGCATTTTTCTTAAATCACTTTCAGGTAATTTTACCTGGAAAACTCAAAGAAACATATGAATTAATAACAAAACTATGATAACATTTATCAAATGCTTTCATAATATTACAGAAAGACTCTTGACAATTTACACGCCTGGTGAAAACTTATAACATTTACCCAATATACAGGGATAGTAGAAGGAAAACTCTTCAAAATTTATAAAGATGAAAACTACAACTGGAATATTGGCTATTTTCCTACAAGATGAATGGTTTTGCTAAATGAATCACCTAGCAAAGAAAACACCAACCAATCTTCCATGCAGCAACCATGTGTAGGTATTCGCAGTATGGCAAAATAAAGTTCTCTTTCCCATTTCTGATCTTTCAAGTCTTGCCATCGATCCATCTCACATTTGCATTCCAGCCACATATTTTGTCGTGTTGTTACTTGGTTGCCCAGCATTCTACTCCATCACTTTGGCCAGTCAATATAGCCTCTTATAGAGTCCAACCTATTCATACATCATGTTACTAATCCTAGGGCCATTTTCTATCTAGTCATTAAGAGTAAGTGCAATAAACTGTATATTTCATAGGGGATCGCCATGAGTCAGTAATAGAGTCAAATTTCTCAGCATCCTAACAAATTCAGAACGCACTTTATCTCCACCCTCATCAGTGAGTGAACCTAGACAAAATAAAAATTGACACACAGGAATCTTGTGGTCATAAATCTTTACTTTTCATGTCTTGACCCAAATTTTTCTCCACTTGTCCAGAAATTTATTCATTGTAATAATCTCGTTAATAGTCAGCTTACTAGGATAAACCAGTGTCCCATATATTTCAAACCTCAATTGGGGTACCGTCTGGCTCTAAAGTATTCCCTATCAAAAATAATTAATAGAAACTAACTTTTATTGACCAAAAGTTTGACTCCTTGAATAATATAATATTAAACATTTAAATTATAATAATCCAAAGCAATTACTCATATAACTTAGCCTAATATCACTTTACATTTCTTTTCAAACAATAGTAGCTTATCATTTGTCTACCTCTTTTCTTTCTTTCTTTTTTTATATATGGTGAAGATTTGGCCTTATCATAATAATATCTTAGAAACTGAATTTATGCAACAAAATAGAAAAGGCAGTACCATGAAATTCGTGGCTGTAACATATTTAAAATGAGGGAGGACCATTGGAGTTTACATTTCGGAGTCTTGGAGTGTCCATACAAAGTAAAGTCAGAAAATCCTTCACAGTGTTGATATTTTGACTCCTCAAACGCTTATGAAAAGCACCATCTTTGCCAATCTTTTCCAGGCGCCATACCTCATCAACCAAAGAAGGAGGGTAATGTTTCTTGTACACTGCAAACAAAAACCAGAAATTAAGTTACACTTCTATTTTCTTTACAATTTCTCATCTCTGATCATAACAAATTCCAGTCCACCTCTATTTTTAAGAGGAAAAAAAAATTGTGCAGTTTTCCCCACTGTGTCCTGTTTTTAGTTGCCTAAATTTCGAAGGGGAACAAACTTGCTACATGACTTGTAGGAAGGGATTCTGAAAGGTTAAAAAACCTACATGCAAAACAAGGTTACAACAGCACCAAAGGAACCTGCACTTCTGTCACCTCAGCCTTGCCTTATGTGATAAATTTTGACCCCCCCATCCCACCATACTACTGCAAAGCAAACTACTCTTGGGCATTTAATTTAGGTGCATCTTGTTGTAACCAAAGTGGAGAATTGAGAAGTTGTAACCTTCTTTTGATTGCCCCTCTTCTTCTTCCCAAAAGTTCTTTTAGTCAGGGGGTTAAAAAAATTTCCAAAATAATTTTTTGTTCCCAAGAGCTGTTTGTCATTGACTTGCATGATTTTCAAATCCACATACGAAATGACAGAATTTTACCTTCACTGAAAGAAGAAGTTTGTTATACTAAAAGGGGGAAAAACTGCTACAATTTATTTTTCACCTACTTTGGTTACAACAAGATGGACCTAAATTAAATTCCTAAGAGTAGTTTGCTTTGTAACAATATGGTGGGATGGAGGACAAACTAAGGCAATATGGTGCAATGGAGGACAAACTAAGGTACCGTTTGATAATGTTTCTACTGAAACGTTTCCAGAAACAAAAACGGATTTTTTGGTGTTTGAAAAACCTATTTCTCGAAACATTTTTTTGCAAACATAGTACCACTAAAAAAACCCAATAATATCATCGGATGCCCAAAAGGGAGAGAGGGTTCGGTTGCCTCTTTTTAGATTTAAATAGTTGAGAGATTTATCGGACACAACGGCCTTTTTTTTCTCTCAAATTTGTTTCTAGAAACGACGAAACAAGTCCGACTTGTTTTGTCAAAATCGTTTCTTCAATTATAAATATGCATAAATTTTGATTTAAGTTTCTAGAAACGGGTGAAACGGAATAACTTCATCAAACACTTTTTATGTTGTTTCTCCATTTCTGGGAACAAGAAAATGCAAAAACAACAGAAACGGAACGTTGTCAAACGGTGCCTTAGTGGCAGGATCAAAGAACCAGTTCCCTCCAAAACCAAAAGGTTTCACCATACTGTTGTTGTATCTTTGGTCTGAGGTAGATCCATAGATGCTCCTCAGCTGCCCCCTCCAACAAGATTCACGTAGCCTAACCCATTTAATTGGATAAGGCTTTAGGTTGAGTTTTTCTACATAAGCATCTAGCAATGCACATATCAATTTCCTACGGTTGACCATTCTAGAGGAAAAAATCCAAAACAAGGTGGGTCACATAAGATGCAAGCACATGTACGCCGCCACACGCGAGTAGTGTCTACACCAGCTCCTATGAGAACCATAGAAACCGTGGGGCTGGCCCCAAAAGGGTAAGGGTAGTCGAACTCAGGGCGCATGTCAATTTAGGCACGCTCCCTTGCCACCTGAGCCACCCTTGTGGTTATTCCCACATACACATGATACAAGTTAAAGTTACAAGATTTCACACTTGGCCGGTCCACATGGTCCCATTTCTATACAACAACGGGAATGGTCAAATCATCCCTCAACTAGTCTGCCAAAAATACAGGGGAAAGTTCAGTTACATGGAGAGTTATACAATGAAGAAGGGCCACAAAATTTGATGGCTGGGAAATCAAAGGGGTGACCCATATATCTGACAGTGGGATTGGTTAGGTCACCACATGGCAGAAAGAGCTTCCCATCAGCAGCTCACATGGAGAACCTTTCTAGGGTGGCAGGTGCAGAAAACATTTTCCATATATGTGCCAAGAGCAGAAAAATAATATTAATAAATCAGAATACTCACATTCTCCACGATGATCCTTTACCATGAAGGGTTCCGTCTTTGCTTCTTTCACTGTAATGCCGTCACAGTTACCATCGACAACTCTTGCCCCTAACCTGAACTTACGACTCCTCGTCCAGCTTGAATTATCAGTAAAAATAACATCACCCACAACACCAGTACCCTCACTAAGATTCAGAAATGCATCTCCAGTAAGAAGTGGTCTCTTGCCTTCCCTTTCCTTAACAATGTTGTTACTGAATTCTTCAATACTCCAATTTTCTTGTTCATCACCTCCAAAATCCCCTTCAAGAACCACTATTTCCACCTTTGCCAAGGATTCAGGACCCGAGTCGACAACTTGACCAGACAGGGTATCCATTATAGCTAACCTTATGGTTGAACAATCCTCTGCTTCAAGTCTTGTGCCAGTAAAGACTGGAAGAGAAAGCTTATTTGTGAATTGCAGTTGTAAGCTTCTTGAGGTAGATTGATGTACCTGTCCAATGCAATTTCTGAACAAGAAATGTGAAAATGCATCAACAGTACAATCATCATTATAAAGGATAACTTTTATATAACTACAACTACTAATAAAGTCACTATAAGCAGCCCGATTGAATTAGTTCTTACTGCTTAATACCGGTCAAATACTTTCTCAGTGCCACTTCAAGTTCTTCTTTCACCTAACGGAACATGTAAAACATCAATGAGTAGAATCTTTTGAAGTAACTGAATCACAATGAAGAACATTTTCTGTAAAACCATAAACAGAAACCAATGTCACATTCAGCCTTTTCCCAACTGAATGGGAGACCATTAAGTTAACCTTGTAAATTAAAGTCTGCTGTTCAGATCAAATTTCTGATATCGTTTTCATGTAACATTGTAATTCAAGTCTGATTCCTAGATCAACAATCGTAAATTGTTTTGAGACAATGGGTCATAGACAATGCCATTTTTGTTGGGTGTTGACACAGTTACCATGCACATTACAAGGTACTTGATCATTCCATTTTCCTTTCCAATTCATTCAATACATAATCTGTGAAGTATATGACATAAAAGCAATGCGTTTGGATAAGGTGATATAAATGGATTTATAATCTTTTTTGGGACCGAATATATGAAGCAATCAAGAAACCATAAACAGTAGTTTGGTTTCTGTGTGCTTAAGAAATAGATAAATCCAAGCCATCAACTAGAAGAATTGCGTTAAAATATAGTTATGACAGCTTATGACCAATATAGTATAATGATGCTCATATGATGAAAAAACAGTATTGTATTGAAAGATCATTGACATTCAGGGCTGAAGGAGATTGGGCCCAATGAGGCAAGGTATACATATCAAGGAGATAAAAAGCATGAGTCATGAAATTCTTAAAAAAGAAAAATCATTACGTTACCAAGATATTTTTACATAAAACAAACAAGAAACTAATTAAATCTTAAACTTTCAAAATATACAAAATAAAGCAGTAAAATACCACTTGATGCACCCACAAAGGCTGAATGGAGCACCAAATGATTGTTCACGCAAGAAGCAAAGAATCAGATGATTAATGCTAGTATAAACATGCAAGACATGGGAGAATCAAATGCAGTTCAGACATGACCATGGTTTAAAGTATCGGTACGTATCGTACTGAATCGGCCGATATGTACCGGTATCGGCCCTTACCGATATGATCATGGAATTTTTTTAAATCCTTCTGTATTGATATGTATCCTACGATACATACCGATACGCACCTATACACCACTGATACACACCAATACGATATGATACGATACTCTGAAAAATTAAAAATCGAGGTGAATTGTACGTTTTGGTATGCATCGGTACATATTGGTGCATATCGGTATGTATCGACTGATATGTACCAATATAGTGTGCTACGGTCATATAATGACCAAGATGGCAAGATGGGTCATTTTCAGAAAAACACGATTTTTTTAGGGGTTTTTGTTCCAAAGTCGCTGTCAGCTATTTTTCTCTCTAACTAAATTGGAAATCAAGGTTAGGAACAAGGATTTACATTGATGGGACAACTACAAACCTTGGATTCTTAGTGCGACACTCTCAATTTAATGTTTATGCACAATACGTGTTATATATAGTTTTTTTTTAAACTATTTTTTATGCAAAAAATGTATAAAAAAGTGTTTCTTATCCATTTATGTGTGTATCTTTAGCGTATCTCCGATATGCATTTTAATTTTGGCTATACCGATACTTTAATCCTTAGACATTACTCGAGAAAAATATGGCCAAATATAAACGTTAATGGTGAGATTACACCCACGCACTCAACTCCCCACCCTTTAGAAGTTCATGTGCACGCATGCACATCGAGTCATTAGTTGTTTGTTTAAAGTGATTTTCCCAAAGCCCTTTGCTGTTGGCATATTTGGTTCTATCTTAATTATAATATATAGGTTTAGCCTAATCTACGAAGGAACATCTTCCGTAAAGTTTACTCATATGTGAAAGGGGCTAAACAATTATTTTCTTCAATATAAATATCATATTTCCTTTTTCCTCTATGGGAAGACCAGGTTTAGCTTGGCATGGTTCTTCCCCCCTCCCCCCAGGGTAAAAAGAGAAATGAATATTCCTTGGTCGCACGGCCATGAATGCTCCTTGGTCACGTGGCCCCTGCACCCTGTGAGCAAAAAAATAATCCTTATTGATGCCGCCCATGTAAACAGTAACTATCAAGTTTTGATCTGTTGGTGCATTAGTGCTTCTATAGTTGTCAAAAGAATAGGTGCAGATATACCATTGTAATATGGTATAATTTCCCAAAGGTGTTTATGTTACTTCTAATAATCATCGAAATTTTCAATTTCTCCATGAATAAGTTTAAAGACCGTATTCAAATAATTTCACTCGAGTTTAAACCCAGGGGATGGATCTCTTTTTCCAAATTATGTTCAAATGATACTTGAGTTTGATGCAGATTAATCACCAAAATATGCTTATTTTATTAGGAATAAGCCTAGGGTTGGGTTCCATACATATTGGGCCTTTGATCCAATGTGTTTTGAGTGTAATAGGCCACTTTTATGAGCCTAAACTAGGGGTTCTAAGGTTGCATACGGGATTCACTAATTTGTTTCCTTTTCATTAGTTATTTTGTTAGTTGGGTTTGATTTGACTTATATTTATTTCCTTAGGTGTCAAATTATTAATTGAGTTAAGTCATTAGTTGTTAGTTTCCTTTTTCAACTAGTTTCTAATTTCAGTTTTTAGTAACTATTGTATTAGGAAAATATTTGGTTTCCTTTTTTAGGAACCTTCTATTTTGTAATTCCCTCCCCCATCAACATTATAAATAAAGAAAAGGAGGCTCCTAAAGCTTTAGATGATTTTGATAAACAAATTAATGGTTGTTGCTATTGTCTTCTACATGGAGATTTGTCTTGTGTTTGATCAAGGCTGATGGAATTGGTGTTTTGATCCAATTGACTCTCTACGGTGTGAAGCACAAGAGGTTCTCTTCTAGTTATCTCCCTCTTTTCTTCCATACTCAAGGTGTTCCAGATCTGATCTACTGTTATAGGTATCTAATTAATTTCTTTTCTCAATTCTGTCCAGAAAATTGCAGATTCTGTTAGCAAGTTTCAGAACCTGCATAGACCTATCTGCTTCTATTCTGATTTCTGACACCCTATAATCTGATATTGATATTCTTAATCTCAGATCTGATCTCATCCTTGTTATTAATCTGTTTTGAACTATTCTGATATTTGATCTAATGTTCTCCGAGAGTATCCTGCAACATTGGGACTAGGTTGACTTGTCAATCCTAGTTCTACATTAAGTGGTATCAGAGCATGGCAAAGAACAACCTTGGAAGACTATTAGAGCTGAACATGGCCAATGATGAAATAAGTCCTAAGGTCTTTGATTATATTTTTAAAGAGTTGATGGAACTGAATCAAGGAATGGTGCAAATGCATATATGATTAGCCGCAATGGAATGACGTGTTGGTATCCCAGAATCATTAATAGCACCTATAATACCTCTATGGGAAGTGAAGATACCTCTATTTAAACCAAACGAACCGGAAGTCAAGATTACAAATGAAGAGATAGTTCTTGAAGCTTCAAAGATAGAAGGTCAAGAGATAGAAGATTCCACTGAAGAGTTCTACATTAAAGAGAGCATAGTAGACAAGATTGAAGCCATGAAAGATGAGGTAATGGGTGAAAGCACTCCATAACAAGTCATTGAGATTCATGATGAAAAGGAAGAGCTTGTTCCTCCAATCCCTGATGAGAAGGTTACCATCGTTGATGACATTATGCATACGACATTCACGGTATCGATTCAGAGGTTGAGCATATAGAGTTTATTATGCCATCATGGTTCTTTTAAGAGAAAACTCCACGCATTGAAGACGACATTATGAAAGTTTACAAGTAACCAGAATTTTGTTTCGGGATGGTCAAAACTGCTACTCACATGTTGTTTCTCCCTCATCACTGCAAAATTCGAGGACGAATTTTTTCAAGTTGGGGAGAGTTGATGCAGATTAATCACCAAAATAGGCTTATTTTATTAGGAATAAGCCTAGAGTTGGGTTCCATACAAGTTGGGCCTTTGATCTAATGTGTTTTGAGTGTAATAGGCCACTTTTATGAGCCTAAACTAGGGGTTCTAAGGTTGCATACGGGATTCACTAAGTTGTTTCCTTTTTAGTTGGGTTTGATTTGAGTTATATTTATTTCTTTAGGTGTCAAGTTATTAATTGAGTCAAGCCATTAGTAGTTAGTTTCCTTTTTCAACTAGTTTCTAATTCCAGTTAGTTTCTGATCGGCAAAAATTGACCGAATGATCTTCTCTGCAGTTCCTGGTGCTTTGGCCGACCTGCACAAAAGAGATGACAGGGGAGAGCCGGGCTGACCCGACTGGGGACTCCGATGCCTAAGTCAGATCTTTCCACAGCAGATGCTCAAGAGAGCTTTTCCAGTAAAATGAGTGATTGATCCTTCCCCCATGATGGAGGCTTACCTTGGTATTTATAGGTTGCTGATAGAGAGAAGGAGGGGCGTTTGTGGAGAGTCCAGTTTAGACGTAGAGTCCTTGAGGGGAGTGGTACTGTGATTCTGGGAATATTCCGGGTTCCAGGGCATATTCTGGGAATATTTTCCATTGATCTCGGAGGTGCAAGTCTTGAGAGGAGTGGACGCCTCTGATGACGTGTAGTGGATAGAGTCCTGCCCCCATGATCAAAGATCACGTCCCTTGAATGTAGGAGTAGATGTAGGCACGTTTCTGGGTGCATTACTTGACTGTGCCGAGCCGAGATGACAGGTTGGTCAAGCCGAGGTGACTGGCAACACGGTCTGATGGAGGGCCGAGGTGGCAGCACAGCCTAATGGAGGGCCAAGGTGGCAGCACGATCTGATGGAGGGCCGAGGTAGAATCATGGCCTGATGGAGGGCCGAGGTGGAAGGACAAACTGATGGAGGGCCGAGGTGGAAGCACGGACTGATGGAGGGCCGAGGTGGAAGCACGGAATGGAGGGCCGAGGCGGCAGCACGGACTGATGGAGGGCCGAGGCGACAGCACGGCCTGATGGAGGGCCGAGATGAAAGCACGGCCTAATGGAGGGCCGAGGCAGCAGCACGGACTGATGGAGGGCCGAGGTAGTGGGTCAATCCTGTTCAGGTTTGCATACACGCTTCAGTAGTGCTGAGGAAGGGGACATATTTTGCCTCATCACCAACCCCCCGCTCTAGCAGTTCGAATCAATCTGCTAGAGCATTTAATTCGATGCGAAACGCGCTGCTTCACTCTCAGCCGAGGCTGCTCAACGGTTCGAGGACGTGGTTGTCACTTGTTCAAAGGCGAAGGAGGCAAAGCGCCTTCATGGGGAGCCGCACAAGATCACTGGCCAATTGGAGGTTGAGAAGAAAATGGCTCGATCTGAGGAGGTTCGTGCCAATGATGTCGGGTTGATAACTGGAGAGTTGGAACAGAAGGTTGCTAAGCAGCTCAATGCCACTTGATGAAGGAGAATGATGCTCTCTAGGATGAGTTGTCTGAGACTCAGGGCACTCGCAAGGAGGAGGAGCTCGCAGCTAGGGTTGGTGAGCTGGAAAGGCAACACTGGACCGAGCTGGAGGTCAAAGAGGTGGCTGAACCCCTAGGCCAATTAGAAGTTGGTTGACATTAACATTGCTTCGTTTCAGGTCGGCTCGGACGATGCCATCCGGTTCATCCCGAGTAAGATGCCAGGCTACGATCTGACAGACTGAGTAGCGCATTCTCGTCCCTGCTACTTTGGTGCAGCTCTGCAGCTCGATCGACGTTGGTGAAGAGGTGATCCAACTAGAAGGATAGCCAAGTGAAGAGCTAGGCTCATGGATTAGCCCCCCGAGATTAGCCTTGTATATATATATATATATATATTTTTTTTTTTTTATGTAGATGTCTCCTTCGGGAGTGATGTACTTTGAGGGCTTTTTCCCCTTTTTTTATGAATGGAAATTTTATTTTGATGTCATCTCTCAGCATTCTTGTACTTCTTTCTTTATTTTCTTGTACTTAGAGCCGGCTCGAAATGAGTAACTTTTGAAAGAATAAGCACAAGTACAGCTGTCTGAGTGTGGCTCTGTTCCCTATCTGAGCTCGGAATTGATCTTCCATGTCTAACTTATGAGCTTTTGAGGTGCCAAGCCTAGGATTAGCCATAGGGGTGCCGAGCCAGGGCTCGATCTTTTGATGTGCCTTGCGTTAAGGTCTTTTGTGGTGCCGAGTCAAGGCTGGAGCTTGCATGCTTTATTGCGTAAGGTCTTGAGGTGCCGAGCCGTGCTCGGGCTTACATGCTTTAATGCATAAGGTCTTGAAGTGCCAAGCCGGGGCTTAGGCTCACATGAATTAATGCGTAAGGTCTTAGAGTGTTGAGCCGTGCTCTGGCTTGCGTGCCTTAATGCGTAAGGGCTTGAGGTGCCGAGCCGTGCTCGGGCTTGCATGCCTTAGTGCGTAAGGGCTTGAGGTGTCGAGTCGTGCTCAGTCTGCATGCCTTAGTGCATACCAAGCTAGGCTCGGGCTTGCATGCCTTAGTGCATAAGGGCTTGAGGTGCCGAGCAGGGACTCGGGCTTACATGCCTTAGTGCGTAAGGGCTTAAGGTGCCGAGTTGGGGCTCGAGCTTGCATGCCTTAGTGTGTAAGGGCTTGAGGTGCCTAGCTGGGCTTGGGCTTGCATGCCTTAGTGCGTAAGGGCTTGAGGTGCCGAGCTAGGGCTCAGGCTTGCATGTCTTAGTGCGTAAGGGCTTAAGGTGCCGAACTGGGGCTCGGGCTTGAATGCCTTAATGCATAAGGGCTTGATGTGCCGAGTCGGGGTTCGGGCTTGCATGCCTTAGTGAGTAAGGGCTTAAGGTGCCGAGCCGGGGCTCAAGCTTAAATGCCTTAATGCGTAAGGGCTTGATGTGCCGAGCCAGGGCTCGGGCTTGAGGTGTAGATCTGTGCTCTGGCTTGCGTGCCTTAATGCGTAAGGGCTTGAGGTGCCGAGCCGAGGCTCAGGCTTGAATGCCTTAATGCGTAAGGGCTTGATGTGCCAAGCCGGGGCTCGGGCTTGCATGCCTTACTGCGTAAGGGTTTGAGGTGCCGAACCGGGGCTCAGACTTCAATGCCTTAATGCGTAAGGGCTTGATGTGCTGAGCCAGGGCTCTGGCTTTAGCTTGCGTGCCTTAATAAGGGCTTGAGGTGCCGTTATATCCATTAAAGACGGGTATCAAGAAATTTGAGGGCAGCTCGGCGTCTATCAGTAGGTCGTATTGTTTATTATGGGCCTGAGTTACAGTTATGTCGGCCGGGTACCTTTGCCTCTGCATTCCTTCTACTCACTCAATGAGGCGCTGGATGCGGCTCTCTAGGTCATCCCTTCTCACCTCGGCTCGGTGATCCGGGGATCGTCGTGCCCTTTCACCTCTTCTGGGGCTTCTTCCTCGGCCTTAGTGACCACAAGGCCGATCTTGACCTTGCCGTGGTGCGCCTCTGGTCGGCCTGGTGGGCGAGTCCTAACCCCCATCAGGTTAATCTCGTCGGGCTGTCCTCTGAGAATTTTCTCGTTCTCTGTGCGGACGCACGCCTCTAGTGAGTCTTTTAGGCGACAACTGGCGTCTTCCTACCCGGGGTGGGGATCTATGGGCATCATGTGTCTCTGAACTCCGGTGACGCGCGGAACGACGAGCTCTCCCATTCTGAGCTGGAACGGGACCTTGCCTGTGCCCCTCGGTAGGAGAGCGAGGTGGTACCGAGTGAACAGTGCGTGATGTTCTGGCCGACCCCCTCCTTGCTGTTGATTGAGGGGTGACACTATTGTCAGGAGATTCGTCGTTGAGTTGTCTGCCCGGAACAGGCCTAGGCGGCTGAGCTGAACTATTCCGTGGCACTGGAAGTGCCGAGCCGAGCTGACGTATGAAGTCTCGCACCAGTGTGTTTGTCGCTAACACCTGTAGTTGTAGGCTCTACATCTACTCTTCCATGTTTGGGTGAGTTACCCAGGATGATGGGACATGGTGAGATAGCTGAGGGTTCTGCTCGCGCTGATCCCCCTCTCCCTGGGCAACTTGCGCATCAGGCCTGGTTTGTTGGGGTCCTTGTGGAGAGGTCTCTGCTGGGACATTCTTCTGCTCTGCCATTGGTGGAGAATGGGGACGTCTAAGTGGTAAGTCGCGGGTGGTCAATTGGTCCAAGGTGACCTTTTGTAACCGATTCCCACGGACAGCGCTAATCTGATGCGGCAAAAATTGACCGGATGATCTTCCCTGCAGTTCCTGGTGCTTTGGCCGACCTGCACAAAAGAGATGACAGGGGAGAGCCGGACTGACCCGATGGGGGACTCTCCGATGCCTAAGTCAGATCTTTCCACAGCAGATGCTCAAGAGAGCTTTTCCAATAAAAGGAGTGATTGATCCTTCCCCCATGATGGAGGCTTACTTTAGTATTTATTGGCTGCTGATAGAGAAAGGAGGGGCGTTTGTGGAGAGTCCAGTTTAGGCGTAGAGTCCTTGAGGGGAGTGGCACTGTGATTCTGGGAATATTCCGGGTTTCAGGGCATATTCTGGGAATATTCTTCATTGATCTCGAAGGTGCAAGTAGTGAGAGGGGTGGACGCCTCTGATGATGTGTAGTGGATAGTCCTGCCCCCATGATCAGGGATCACGTCCCTTAAATGTAGAAGTGGATGTGGGCACATTTCTAGGTGCATTACTTGACTGTGCCAAGCTGAGGTGACAAGTTGGTCGAGCCGAGGTGACTAGTTGCACGGCCTTATGGAGGGCCGAGGTGGCAGCACGGCCTGATGGAGGGCCGATGTGGCAGCACGGCCTGATGGAGGGCTGAGGTGGCAGCACGGCCTGATGGAGGGCCGAGGTGGAAGCACGGCCTGATGGAGAGCCAAGGTGGAAGCACAGACTGATGGAGGGCCGAGGTGGAAACACGGACTGATGGAGGGCCGAGGCGGAAGTACAGACTGATGGAGGGCCAAGGCGGCAGCACGGACTGATCGAGGGCCGAGATAGTGGGTCAGTCATGTTCAGGTTTGCCTACACGCTTCGGCCGTGTTGAGGAAGGGGACATATTTTGCCTCATCAGTTTCTAATTTCAGTTTTTAGTAACTATTGTATTAGGAGAATATTTGGTTTCCTTTTTTAGGAACCTTCTATTTTGTAATTCCCTCCCCCATCAACATTATAAATAAAGAAAATGAAGCTCCTAAAGTTTAGATGATTTTGATAAACAAATTAATGGATGTTGCTATTGTCTTCTATATGGAGATTTATCTTGTGTTTGATCAAGGCTAATGGGATTGGTGTTTGATCTAATTGACTCTTTGATGTGTGAAGCCCAAGAGGTTCTCTTCTAGTTATCTCTCTCTTTTCTTCCATACTCAAGGTGTTCTAGATCTGATCTACTGTTACAGGTATTTAATTAATTTCTTTTCTCAATTCTGTCCAAAGTTCTTTTTCTACTTAATTGCTAGGAGAATTAGAACTGAAAAACCATACGTATGGACTCATTTCAAGAATTTAAACAAAAAGATTTGAAAGGTAAAAAAAATGAACCTTGGATTTGTGAAGTTGTCTTGAGAAAAAATGATGACCTCTTTGCCATTAATCTCATATACAAGGTCTTTTGCATATGTCATAGCACTCTGTAATGTTATCATGATATCAGTTATTCGGTCTTAATCATAACATAAAATGAAAAGAAAAAGTTGGAAGGGAAATGACCTGCACATACTTCATAAGGAATATGGCAAGGTTCAAGGATCCTCATTTATGTACAGTGCTTAAAAAATAGCAAATGCTCATTTATCCAGTTAAAATATGTACAAAGAAAAACCCAGTGCACATACTTCTTTAAACATGCTTTAATAGGATAAATGGGCATTTGCAATTCCTCAAGCACTCAAGGCAAATGAGGATGTGGCAATCACATCCTTGAACCTTGCCAACAAGTTCCTGACAAAATATGGGCAGGTAATGACCTCTCCTTCTCCCCCTAACTTTCTCCTCATTTATATTATGATTAAAGATCCAAAACATTTTTTTCTAGATGACTTCACAAATCCAAGATTCATTTTCCCCCTTTAAATTCTTCTATTTAGATTTCTTAAATGGGTTGTGCGTACGCTAAGCTTTCAATTCCACTTTATCGGAAATTAAGTAGAAAAAGAGAGAACCCCTAGGTTTAAACTCGAGTAGAATCATTTGAACACAGTTTTAAACTCATTCAATAGAGAAATCGAAAATTTTAACAATTATTGGAAGTGACAAACACCTTTGGAATATGTCATATTCTAATGGTATACCTACATATATTCTTCTGACAACTATAAAACCATGAATCCACTGGATAAAAACTTGACAACTATTTGTTACATGGAATCAACAGGATGAGTTTTCTTGTCCACTGGGTTCATGGCCGCACAACCAAGGAGCGTTCATTTCCTTTTTTACGGGAGGAAAGAGCCCTGCCAGCTAAACCTGGCCTTCCAGCTCTTTAAAGACTTAAACAATCATAGTCATGGCTTGAGAATAACCAACAAAGCAAACCATTAATGCTCATTAGAACACAAACACATCATCATTGTAGGAGACAACTTATGCCAATCATCATCATTTGTCAGACCAAGCTATGGCCAAAACACTTGTATATGCATTAATTGTCTCATAAAAAGCTACAACCCTCCTCTCGACCTGAACAAGATAAACTACCACCAATTGAATAGCCTTCCTTTTCCCCATTTTGTGACCGTTGGTTGAAAAAATTTCGTTCTACATGACTCCTAAATCCTCATGTATGCTTGGTGGGATCTTTGTTGAGTTAGGCTAGAACGACCACTTTTCTCATAAATCATTTCTAGCATAGGGACTAGTCCAACTTAAGAAACAAGGTTTAACATAACTTTTTAGTCCCTATTTCCCTTCCTGAAAAATGGAATTTCTGATCAAATCAAACCAAGCTTTTAGTTTGTTCTGAGAAAGACAGAGAACCATTCCCCACATCTGGGGATATTTAGGCCAATTCAACATGATTAACAAGATCAAACAAAACAAGAATGAGAGCACATGCCAATTCACCACGGAAGCTTGACTGATTCGACCATTTCAGGTACCCCCCTTCCCCTGCTAAGAGTTTTTTGGGGGGGCTGGGGGTGGGGGTGAATTAGAGTCGTAACCCTTTTCACAAGAGAAACCATTCAGCACAGCACAGGTCTGTTCAATCTCTCTCTTGCAGGATTACTAAGGTTTGCTGGTTCCCCTGGTTGATGCACAAGCATTCAAGTTTGGCCAAGCTACATTAAGGGCATTAGGATAAATACAGAGAAGGTTTTGCAATGTTTTAGAGCTCAAAAAGGAATAAGAAATAGGAAGGGCAATCCAAACAATCCTCATCCTATACCACTGTATCAAATTAGCAATGAAATTATTCTTCTTTCTAGCCCAAAAACTGTTCTAAAATTTCTTCTGATAAACAACAGCAGAGATAGTTTCTTAGAACCCATGGCAAAGGGACCCTTAGCGTTTTTTGTGCCCAATGACCACCCATTCCAAGTACAGATGAGACTCAATGAAATACCACTTGCATAGCAATTGAAATCCTCTACTTATTAATTAATAAGTTCTCAGATAATGTGAGCTTAGTGATTTTTGAGCCCAATGACCGCCCATAGAAAGTTCAGATGAGACTCAATGAGATACCAGTTATATACTGATTGAAATCACAAAAGGAACCATGAATTACTTTTCAAACAATGCGAGCTAGATACAAGCCTCATCTTAAATTTCATGATATATTTCTTCCTTATAAAAAAACTTCAACTATTCTCACAGTAGACGAATATTACGAAAAAAAAAAAAGGAGCATGCATAAATGATAACAAAAATAATATTAATAACAAAAACAACAATAATAATAATTAATCATGCTCAAGAAAGACCTCTTATTGAACAGTTTTACAAAATAATTCAGCATGACCCAGAGGCCCCAACTTTCCCCACCACACAAAAGCTTGGCAATATAAACAAATCTATTAACTGAAACAGTTTTATAACGAAACTTCTCCCTAGTTGATTTATCATTTAACCGAGAAGATGTAGCAATTGGACTACAATCTGCAGCTCAAGTTTACTGAAATTGTTAAAATGTATGTCGGATTCATAGCTGCAGCAAAGTATTTGGGGGAAGCACTTACTATTTTACGGACCAAAGGTTCCAAAATCTTCTGAACATCATGCATCTTCACCGCTTCTAGCATCACACTAAAACATTAAGAAAAGATTGGTAAAACAAGAGAAACAAGCTATATCAGGATAGCGCAACAATATTCTTTCTTTTTTTTTTCTTTTTTTTAAAGTAAATTATTAATAAATTTTAACAAGAATATCGGCAAGCTTGATTTCTTGACTGCAATTGTGCTGTTCATTGTTGAAGAATTGAGCCAGTAAGTTTATTGATCAAGGTAACAAGCTAGTTCTTCATTCACTCAGTACCTTCATAGATTTATTGACCTGGAAATTGGCATTTTATTCCTTGACCTGATAATAGGTGAAAAATGCCAATTATAAAGATCAAAACCATACTGACTCCAGTTATTATACAAATCCCCCACCCCTTTTTTATTGCAGAAGATAAGAAGAAGAAAACGGGACAATATGCCAATCATGAAATCGGAGAACTTATTCTACTTTCCAACAAAATAACCTCGTCCACTTCATTCCATGCACAAAATGAAGCAAATCAAATATAAAATTGATTCAAACTCAAGGGAAAAAAAGGTGTATAAATGGGAAAGCGTTCATATTCACCATGATAAGCAAAACCCAATAAGAATATACCCACTTGATAAAAGAAAAAGCAACGAAAGAACGTATCTCACCTTCTCAAGGAAGCTCCGCGTTGACGTTTCTCACCACCGGTACTGTTGCCTTCCTTTCCATCTTCAGGTTGCCGTTTCTGCGACATACTCCAAGTTGGGAATAAATGTAATTAGGCGGCAACGATAATAAACCCAAATTACTCCCTCATCCACTAGATATCAGCAACAACATCAACAGAAGAAGAAGAAAATAAGAAAAAGAAGATGATAGAACAAGACAGACAACAAATGAATGGAGAACATACAAACAAAAATGAAGAGGAACAAAGAAGAATAAATGGAATAATAATCATAAAAACCAATAAGTATTAAAGAGGTAAGTGACAAACCCTTGCCATCTATCCATGTCCCGCACTCACGCCTCCAATCTGGTTTCGTTTTTTTTTTTTTTTCTTAGGAACCAAAAGACGGACGTTTCAGAAGTTAAAAACTAAACTGAAACAACCAGAGCTTCCTGAGCTCCTGGTTTTAGCACAAGACTCCGTAAAATAATCAAGAATCGGACGAAGAGTAGAGGACTGAACGAAACAGAGAGAGATAGAGAAGAACGAGAGAGGTTGATGATGAATATTTGGATTCGAGTTTCGGGGCCCACCAAAAGCGCGTTATGGGCAGTAGAGGAGAGGGTCACATCAACGCGGCTTCCGTGACATGTTGGCATCATCCCTTTGGCGGGTTTCATGACTCATCTAAGCCATTTAGGGTCTATGAATTGTATGGGTGAGCCCTGGGTGTAGGGCCTACTTTCCTAGTGTCCCTTTCTTGACTATGGAACGCAGAGGTACCACTAGAAAGGGATACCTCAAATGCTGGTCCGCAT
Source organism: Macadamia integrifolia (assembly GCF_013358625.1). Taxonomy (NCBI): domain Eukaryota; kingdom Viridiplantae; phylum Streptophyta; class Magnoliopsida; order Proteales; family Proteaceae; genus Macadamia; species Macadamia integrifolia. Next base: position 11,163,106 of record NC_056560.1, on the reverse strand, counting down.
CGGTAGACCCGCCTGACAGGCCCAAGCGTTAACAGCCCAACCCTAGATGGACCGATTGGTGGACAGCTCAATGCCGGGTCTAGCCCGATTATGGAAAATGATAGATAAATTTGTGTTTGGTTGTGGGCACGCAATCAAGACCGACCAACTCCGTTAAGGGATCAAATCGACTCGTTTAAACCCTTTTAGCTCAATTATGACCTGTTTATAGGGCAATTAACCAAATGCCTGTTAACCTAAAAAATGGTAATAATCATAACCCTCCTACACTCATCCCTAAAAAAGGTAAAAGCCATTAATTCTCCAATAGAATTTTAGACCAATTAGTTTAAAATAAGGTGATGATTGTCTTGGTAATAGACATAATGCATGTAAGACATTTTAGCTTGATCGATATATATATTATACCACAGGTAGACATCTAGGCTATGTTTGGTAGCCAAGAGAATAAAAGAAAAGAAAAGAAAACAGAATCTAGAAAATAAAATAAAAGATAATAAATGGTGAGAAAATAAATAGAATATGTATGTTTGGTTGCCAAGAGAAGAAAATAAAATAAAATAAAATAATTCAAAAAAATTAGAATTTGAAGAGAGAGATAAACACATAGGAAATCATTGTGTAATCATTCATTTTTTGTCTTATTATGTTTTCATATTTTCTCATGTTTTCTTGTGATTTTGGTGATAAAATTTTTTAGGAAACAAAAAAAATTTCACAAATCCCAAGGGGAATTTTGAATTTGAAAAGGGGAATCTTCTCATGGTGAAGACATACCAAGTGCAGAGAAAAATTCGTAACCCAAAGAAAAAAGTACAAAAATTGTACTTTTTTCTTTTCTTTTCTTTTCTTCTCTTGGCTACCAAACACAACCCTAGTGCATAATTATAGTTCGTCGTGTCATTTTGAGCTTGTGATTGAATTGTAATGGTGCATTAAGTTAACAGTCGACACTTATTATAATTAATTATAACTCATCAATCTTTGTGCAATAATTCTCGCATTCGTCCTTGCTTGGAATCTTCATGTAGTCGACCTCATTAAGTTGAAATAAGATTTTGAATATTATTATTATAGTTGTTAGTCTAATCTGTGTATCATAACTTACAAAACTTGTGTGCCTTTTGTGAGAAGGCAATCTCGAATAAGATAATAATTGGTTAAATATTTTTCTTTATCTCCAAAATTATATAAAGAGATAATATTGAATAGGTTTAGAATTGGACAAATCTAAAGCATATGATCACTTCAAATGAAGTTTTCTCCACGCAATCTTTGATTCCCTAGGCTTTTCAAAACAACGGTCTGATCTTGTGTGTTATTTTGTGTCTTGTTATTCTTCCTCCTTCAAAATAAAAGGTAATTATTTTGATTATTTTGATATATGTATGAGAGTTTTGAGGTGTTTAGTTATTAACTAAAGATACAATGCATCTATTATAAACTAAAATAATAAAAAAAAATGATCCTTAGAAAATTATTTGTATCATCATTAGGTTTATTTTTTTTGTGATGAAGGTTACCTTGGCATATTGCAAAGTTCCTCTTTCTCCGTTAACTCAGGTCGACCATTGATTTTTCCACTATTGTGATGATCACTTAAAACTCATTTTGTATGGGAATAGTGTTAGTTAGAGACTATATCATCCAATACACACATGGCACATAGATGAACATTGGATTACAATAATAAAATTTAATTTAAAAAAGAATCTACATGCCTGAGGTCGAAATAATTTAACACAACCCCGCTCTAAAGATTTTAAATTAAGAGAAAGAACAATAGAAAATGGAACTTCATAAGGGTACATACCCCATTTTGAATTTTCCAACTTTGCTGACCATATTTCAAGATTTTAAATTGGGAAAAAGAATGTTGTGAGGTTGTGCAGTGTACGTTGATGTCTCTTTGTGTCTATATCTCTTTTCCCTCACGTGAGCTCGTATAACCACCCCTTAATGTAGGAGGAGATAGATAAACATGGGCAGACACTAACACACCTTTTGCATTTGGATATGAAACTAAATCCTTAAAAATTATTCATATTTATTGGCTGTGCCTTCAATCATCTTCCATTATTTCTAATGCAAGTGGAGTTGTTAAGTAAACTAATCCTCTACATGTGGAAAATGATTTTATATATAAAAACGAGGAATTGTAATTAACGAAAAAACATGAACATGCCAATATCACATAAGTATTTACATAGACTTCGTTTGATTTCTCAAAACAAATATATTGAAGAATCTAATATAAAAACTTAAGCTATTAGGTGAAATATCTAATTGAAATTGAAATTATTCTTTGTTTTTTTTTTATGGCATTACACATCCCATACTTGTGGGACCAACTCGATGGATTGGATTATTGGATTCTGATTTTAAAAACATTAGATTTTCCCAAATCCCAACAAAATGTTTAGACTATCTATGGAGTTCGAAGATGAACATGTAGTTCAGAACCACTATATTTTGGCACATTAGACCACTAGATGGGCTTCAGTTTGGTCCTGTCCTCCTCGCTAGAAACTTGCATGGATGGTCCCCAATCCCCATTGCAAAAGATTTGCCATATGCGTCTCTTGGGTCTCTCATGCATGTCTCACGTCTCACGTCTCACATCTCACGCGTTCTCCATTTGAAATGTGTTACTGATAGCGAAACCATGAATGATTACGTTTTTTCAAACTCAGAATTAGGGATGAAATCAATCAAAATTGATTAGTGGAAAAAGGAACCAAAGAGAATGATAATAAATATCTCTTAGATGTTTGAATTTTTTATTTTTTTTTTTGTTTGGCGATAATAAAAGAGGAAGATAACAACTAAAATGTGGGTATTTATTTATTTTGGTTATAAAAAAATAATGAAAATCTTGATGTTGATGCTATTCTTGTATTTTCTTATGTATTTTTTAGTTTTTATTTTGTGTTTTTTCCTAAGCCACCCAATAGTGATGCTTAATTTTTTGTTAAGGGTGTTGCCAAGTTTAGCCTATCCTGAAGTTGTTGGCCTTGCTCTATAGCTTTTCTTTTATCTTTTTCTATTGCCAAGAATTCGTACTTAATTTAATAAAAAAATTGAACTAGTGTCTTCTGTCCAAATGTCACCCTTGCAATCAGATACAGGGGTGTGCTCCCAAGAGGTTGATGGTAATCATTGCACACCTTTCTGTATTTGTGGTGCAGGGTTGCTCTTTAACATCAAATTTTGTTCTAATTTTTGTTAATAATAATAAAAAAAAGGAAATTTAGAACTGATGGAGATGGATTCCAATTTGAAGATTTATTGATTCCAACCCAAGACTTTTGAATGCATTCGTTTCGCAAGAAAGAGATAGAGAAGAAAATATGTTGAAAAAAACGAACCATTTGATGCAATTTTCTCATAAATTTGTTTTTTTCCTTACCCCTTTATTGACAAATAAATGATAAATGATTGGAGTAGTCAATTTGAAATTTTGTGATTGGAGTAGTTAATTTGAAATTTTGTGATTGGAGTAGTCAATTTGAAATTTTGTTTGGACACCCAAATTTTATCTCCCACCCATAAAACACTTGTTCATGTCCTCTCACATCCAGGCGATATACATGGGCTTTATGTTGACACAGTCTCACCTCTCTAATAATCTGAACTTTACATTGATATTCTTCTCTTTGACCATATGGATCCCTTTTGATGAAATGCAATGTGAAACATTCTCTCACACTATTGGTATAGACATTTTATTTTTTTTATTAATTAATATATATAAGAAAAAGAACATTCCTTGATCAAGTGGCACTTGCTCGACCAAGGTATCGAGAATGGTGGATTTTTTGAGTTTCACAATTGGTTTTACGTCATCCTCACTTGGATCGAAGAGTTTTTTTTCTGAAGGATCTCTTCAAGATTATAATTACACTTTTGTCAGTGGGGCTCTAAAAATTTCTCTCTAAGATTCTCAATGCCAATATAAAAAGGAGTGTAAGAGTGATTTCTATTTGTGAGCATGACTCTCCCTTGTTTGCACAAGACCTAATCAATGCCTCCTTTTGGTTCAATTTATGAGGCAAAGAGACTGATACAAGGGTGTAGTTGCAAACTCTCAACGAAACAAGTATTCTAAAATTGAAGTAATTAAAATGGGCAATAGAACCCTAGCTGCTTGTATAACCATTGTACCAACACACAGGTTAATAGAAGATCGTATGAAAGCATTTGGAGTGGAGGCAACATGATTTTTTTGCACCGACATGTCTAAATGTAGAAACATACAAATGGACCCCAAAGAGGTTCATTGTCCGTGTAGTCCCCACGCCAACGCTGGCTAATGAAATTATGAGAGCCACATAAAATAAGGAGGTGGGAGCGGCGGCGAGGTAGTCATTTGAATTCCCATTTGAGAGCGCGTAGGAGTGTTGATAACAGGGGCAAAGTATGGCCAAGGAGTACGATGCCATGCCGTGAGTGGTGGAGTAGGGGAACAGAAACACGTGCCAGTGTGTGGTTGAGGTGCAAATAAATACATGACATGTGGCACAATATTACCTTAATTGGGATCCAATCTTAGGATGGTTTAAAAAAAATAAAAAATAAAAAGTCGGTACTAGGAAGGTGGGTGACTTGAGTCTTAGATTGATATTATTTTGGGGGCCAAAAATAGGTTAAAGCTCTTAAAATTTCTGTGTGGACCATTGTACTGTAAAGTAGTCAAGCATATGAAATATGAGTGATGGAATTGAGCTATAACTCTTTTTTTTTGTTTGTTGTAGAAATTGATCTATAACTCACCACGGGTGGATAGAGTGGTTTGCCTGGCCCAATAAGCCCACCTTTGTTCTCCATGTCCGTGGATGATGTTGTAATTTATCCCTATTTTAAATTTTGGGTAAGAGATTATTATCTGATTGTGTAGTCTTTGTAACCGTATTACGGCCAATGAGAACATATGTGAGACATCAATAAATATGAAGTTATGTAATTTGATAGGGGTGGGCATTAATTTCACATTCTTCTATGTTTAGGTGGAAGGTCCATATGATTAGGTAATGTTATTTTTTCATTAATTTTTTAAAATTAAAAAATTATGATCATGTGGCTCCTACATTAGTGTAGAATCCAATGAGTGCGAGCACAAGAACCAATGCGAGTCTAAATATGAATATTAATGTGGATGGAATTTTTTATTCATGAAAGGATAGACATTAATTTTATGCACTCCAATGTCTAGGCATAAGAACTATACAATCACGTAGCATTCTTTTTTCTTTTTTTTTTTATGCCATAACTTAGTTGATCTGAATTAGACCAACTCAAGCCGTTCCAAACTTATTCTGATCCATCCAAGTCAAAATAGCTGAGACCAATCTGATCCTAGATTCTATTGTTTCCTTCACTATAATTTATGTGACATGGAAGGCTAAAATTTTCCTTTTTATTAAAGATGGAAATCAAAAATCAAATAACGCAAACAATTTATACAAAAGCTCTTTCAATCACCAAGGTTTTAAAACTTGAGAACGTATTGATTTTGACTGATCTTGATCTGGATTGGTATCAATCGAGATTGAAATAAGTCACATGGATTTATCCTATTTTTAGTATTGGAACCATTTTACCTTTGTACGGTTTATACCTTACCCTAACTCTAAAAGTTGATCTATTGGTTCCTATAAAAGGCATGAGCGTGGTTTAAATTATCGTACGAGAACATGATCTGATCCACACAAAAGGAGCCGACCAGTTTTTCCTTGGGTAGATGCCATCAGTGGCAAGGGGTATTACAAGAGAAAACACAGTTTGCTTTTAAAGTAGGTTGAAGAGTAGCGAATCAGTAAAATGATTTTCCACTAAACTCAAATAGCTAACGTTCGAAAGTTAACCAAGACAGTTCAAAATTCAAATCCATTCTTTTCTCCAATAGGCTGAAACTGGATATCTGATTGGGACAACGTAGCCTCCGGCACGCTCTTCTCTTACCCTGCGTTGTTCCTGTACCCACCACCTGCTCGTAGCCTTCCCGCCAGTGTCCAGTTTCCTCTTTCGGCGAGACGACAAATCCTCATGGTCTCGACGAATCCTCTGGCAGTTCAAATCGTTTCAATTCTTTGAAGGAGATTTGATGTAGAATTATGAAGTTTGCAAAGAGAGGAAAACGATATAAATATGGTGTCCCGGTTGTACCCCAAAACCACCCCGATTCATTTGCCCCTTCTTCCTCTTACGTTAGAAACCCTAACCCTAACTCCCTTTCTCAGATTCTCGATCTGCCGGCATCTTCCTTTTCTCAGTCTCCGATAGCCCCTTCATCTTTTCCACTTCTCCGGTAAAGGTAATAGGTGAGTCTCTCTCTTCTCAACTCTGATTTCTTACTGCGATCCCCTGATCTTCTTCTTCCCCTTGTTTTAATCCAAAACAATTGCTGTTAATTAATGCTAACTCTTGCTGATTTGGTTCCATCTGATCTTCCACATGGTATTTATTGCAGATATATGAAGGTGGCTCTCCTCCTCCTACTTTTGGGTCTGAACCTCTGGGCTATTGCAACTGGTTACCTCTCTCTCTCTCTCTGTTTTGGTTGTGGTCATTTTACAAACAAAGATTCTATTTTGCAGGGGGAGCAATAAAATGTAGCACCGCTAAGGACTTCGGAATATTCCATTTTCCGTACCGCTTTTTTGAGTGTCAAAATGGGAGATGCTCTGTAAATATGTTAGGGATAGTCTTCTCCCATGGCATTTGCTTAGTCCTTGTGGCTATTGTTTTGAATATTCCACATTTTTTTTATTTAATATATTATCCTCTCCAAATTTGTCTTTATTTTATTCATTTCTGGTGTAGAATGCTTTGAAAATATGGTGGTGTAGATTTTAAGATGTTTGCAGAAGGATGAAAACGATACACATATTCATGAAAAAAAAAAAATTAGTCCCCGCTCATTTATTCAAAGAAATAATAATCATTCCAAGTAAATGGAGAATGAAGAATCCTTCACCAGTGGTGATGTATGAAGACTAGTTCACAGGTCTCGTTGGATTGACCTCACGATGATTGAAATGAAATGGAAAAAGGGGATTTTTTTAAAGTACTTTATATATAAAAATATATTTTTTGAAATGACACCACACCTTCATTTTTTTTTTTTTAGATGCATAGATGAAAATCAAACTTGGAACCGTATGATGCCATATCCACGAATCAGGGACGTTCACATACATTCACTTACGTGAAAATTCATCGCTTTCCATCTGGGCAACCCAGATGAGATACTTCATATGGCGTCCTATTAATGTTGTCCGTATACGCCATACCTATATCTCTCAAAAATATATTATATTTAAGAATATGAATTTCTTGTTATCACCAAAATAATGAGGTGAAAATTAAATTACTTATATTATTCCTAAAATTTATTTGATGTAAAAATAAAAAAGATGTTTCAAAATAATTTAAAAATGACTTGCATTATGTATATATGAAAGGAAATGTTGAATATCAATTTGAAATTTTGCATATGAACAATTCGCATCATTTACTAAACATTGAACTGTTCAAATTTCCAAATCACCCTCCAAAATGGGGGTGGGGAAGTTCATTCTAACCTACTCGTAGGTAAGGGCACATTGGAATCTTTTTCCCCCCAAAAAAAAAAAAATTATGAAAATATGCTTACCTCCTAAGGTCCCCAAATGGTGGAATTTATTAGGCACCATATTTACTTCACAATCAATACAGAAGTGATAGGGATTCCTCAATTGATCCACCAAGTCTATACACTAACCCTTGGTATTTAATATGCACACCAACCTACAATCACATACAACGACCATTAAGAAATAATAACTCTCATAATACTATTTTTTGGTAAACAAAACTCATAATACTACAAGATACATATTGATTGATATCTATCTTTGTTACACAGTAGGACCCAGAGAGAGAGAGAGAGAGAGAGAGAGAGAGAGAGAGAGAGAGAGAGAGTAATTCAAATCGCACCCAAATCAAGGCACAAAGCAGTCACACACTCATACTTGAACATATATGGATTCATTAGAAAATTGAGATTTGGGTGATGGACTTATTATGGGCACTTAGGTTTGTTCCCATGGGTTTTCATATCAGTGTAGCAGCTCCCACACATTTCCCTGTTCCCAGAAGTCCCCGGAGGAACACACTTGCACCTCCTACAGCAAGTCCCACATGCTCTCGTACACACATTTGGCCTTGAGTGCTGGCTACACCTCACCTTGCACAATCCATCACAATCTGAAAAACCAAACCAAACCAAACCCATGAATCTGATTTATAGTCAGAAGTGAATACCTAAATTATAACTCTAGGAATATGTTTTAATTCATGACAGGGAGAATCACACACACCTATAGACTGCATGAGCCTCCCGTGCCCACCTCTCAGTGCGACCTGTGAAGCAATCAATGCTCCATTTCAGACTATATCATAAGAACATGAGAAGAAATCAAGAAAGAGAGCGCATGTACACTACCTCCTGGTTAAAATGGGTGGTGAGTTCACCTTCCCCTGCGGAAAAGGATGAAACCTGCAAGCAGTTACAAAGTGAAACAAACAGCTTATCAGAACTAGACAAAGCCCTTAGATGACAACTCTGAGAAGACGGCCGGCCAGCCGGCCACCTACATCAAGTGATTCTATGTAAAGACGCCAAGCAAGAAACTAGAATTACCTCCGCAACGTTGACACAGAAGAGCAAAGCCACTACCACCACCACAAGGAGAACACGTAACGCCATTGCAGCCAGCACTAGAAGTGAAGCTTAGAAGAGAATGGTTGAGGGTTGAGAGGGGTACAAAAATCGTTGACCAATGAAGAAGCAAGGAAATTACGCTGGGTTATTATGATCCCACACTAATCTACTAGGTGGAAGTGATGGGTGGAAAGGATTTAAAATGGGACATAACAAAGAAAGTCGGTTAGGTGCTTGATGGCCATGTCTTCTTTTTCGTCCTCAAGCATGGACATTACAAATGGGTCTATAAATGCATTTTGTCATTCTGAAGTGTTCTATTACCTCTCTTACTCATTTTTTTCTCTCCCCATTTTAATTTTTATCTATTGAGAGGGTTTGATTGAACTAACCATTAGAGGATTTAAAGAGTTGTTTAATCTTTGAGAATTGATTTATAAAAATCCTTTTGCATGATAGAAGGTGAAATACAATCTTCAAAGACAGTATCCGATTACACGACTCAACCCCACCAACACTTTGATAGTTGATATCAAAGTTTGAGTGTATAACAAGGGGAGCCATTTACCAGGAAAAAAAAAAGCATAACAAGGGGACCTTCTTTTAATTAATTTTATATTATATTATTCTCTCAAACCATCCTCTGTTTTGTTATATTTTACTTCAGTAAATGTTGAAACTCACATGCGTAAGAGCTCAACAGCAGCAACCACCTGAGCGTTCCTTCAGATTGGAAGGCTTGAAGGAATTCATTTGCAGCAACAATATATTCTACATTACTCTCTGGGGGATTGGTTGCCTTCTCTAAAGACCTTTTGATTTGGTTGCCTTCTCTAAAGAAGACCTTTTGATTCCTGCTTCCCCCACAATTCTCATGAAATGAAAGCTACATTAGCATCAAAATCCAGTCAATCATCAAACGGAAAATCTTCTTGTAATAAGATTGGTGAAAAAGTTTGTTTCCCTCAAAATTTTCCCGACTTTAATATAACATGCCTTTTTTTCAACAAGGTAAAATCTTTCTATCCATATTTAGAAAACGCGCAAGACAATGAGAATGATACCATGATGAGTCACTTTTAACTTATTTTTAAAACTTTTTCTATATGTTGACTTAAGAAATTTAGGAAGGAAAATGAGAATGTTACTTCTCAATTAAACACTCATAGATTACAAGTGCACCAATTATCAAGAATTCAAACAATTAAACTATCATTCAATTCAAATTCAAGTGAACTCAGCTCAGTCTTATCACAATTGAATAAGACCAATTATATACTTTTTTTTTCTTTAATTAATTCTATTTAAAGTTATATTAGATTAAAAAAAAAAAGGATCGTTACCTAATGCACAAAGACTTTCCGCACTTAAACATGGTTCTAGAAAGATATATAGGAAGATATCTATTTTAATTCTATTTAAAATTCTATTAGATATTTATCCTAAATTATGTATATCTTTCTTTACCAATCCAATCTAAGATCAAGTAGTACACTCAACAATTATGAGAGAGAAAGAGGGACCAAACAGTTTTTGCAAATGGACAATTAAGCATGGAATGAGCAGTTGACTGAACTCCATAGCGAGGTCCCTGTCCTGTTGTAATAAAGGTGGCACATAATTCACTCTGGGCCCAATAAATATGAAACTATTTCCTATCCTTAATGGGGATCGCTATTCGCTTCGGCAAAGGAGGGTTTGCTGAGAGAAAGGAAGCCCAGTCTCTTGAAAGAGTCTTTCCAGGTTGGGATCCACTAACCCACCACCTGTCGTTTTTTTTCCTTTCTTTTAATAAAAACCAACCACCTGTGCTGCTTATTGCTTAGCTCCGTACTACCTTAGCCAGTAATGAATTGCCCACGCATCAAAGCACTAGTCCTCCATTCCCGTGGACTCTGCCTGATTGGCCATCTGGTGCTCAGCTGGGAGCTAATACCGCGCTGACAACCTTGGGCTTTGCCTCAGCAAAAGACAAGTCATGGCTCTTGTCCAGTTTTATGTATTAGAGATACATCAAGGGCTGTTTGATAACGTTTCAGAAACGTGTTTCTGTGTTTTTTAATTTTCAGAAGTGAAAAAACAGTATAAATACCATTTGGTAAAAGTGTTCAGTTCCACTTATTTCTTGAAATATAAATTATTATAAATTTTAATTTATGATTCAAGAAACATGAATGACGAAACAACTTTTACTTGTTCTGCTGTTTCTCGAAACAAATATCTACAAAAAACTCCACTCATCCCCGATAAAATAGACCTCCTTTCTTCTCTTTCCTGCTAAACTTCACAATACTACCCTGAAGAAGACCCAAGCGACTGTACTCCATCTTCCGCTCACCGAGAAGCCAGCCCTCTCATATCCGTCTCTTTCTTTAATTGCAGCCATACTCCATGTTCAATCGAAGCCGAATGACCAACATTGAAATCAAAGCCCCATCTTCAATCGAAGCCCTATCTTCACCTAAGCACTCTCTTTAGTAAATCCGTCAGCACCGAAGCCCTCTCCCTCTCAGTCAAAGCCCTCTCTGCTCATGTTCTTATGATAATAAAGTGAAAAACATGATTTCAAGATGCATACACTACAGGAAAGCCAATTTTGGTTGATTTGCTTTTCCAGTTGTTAAAGATCCTTAAAGCATTTTATATTTTCATGACTTAATTAGAAAAAGTTGCAGAAAAAGTTAATGGGGGTGGTCCCATCATGTAATGGTTGGACTCTAATGACCCATAATTAAAAACCCAAAATATCTAAGAATATTCATGATCGATTCAGAACAGGGATTTGGAAATTTGGCATAATTGGTATTGGGGGCACCTTATGAATCGATGAATTTATCTCCTGCAAATCTTTAGTTTTGTATCTTTGTGTAATACCCTGTGACATTTCAAGAACAGGTTTTTGGTTTTAGAAATTAGTTTATGAAGAATGATTGTTGGTTTCTAATCTTTTTGTCTTTGGGATCACAGGGAGCTGTTACACATGAAGATTTCAAAGGACACGAAGGTACCATAAGAGCAGGTGACTTACAATGGATGACAACCATAAAGGAATTGTTCACTCTGAAATGGCTGCAGCTTAGGGAACTCAAACTTGTTCTTCTCGATGAACAGGGTCTTCTCGATGAGCAGCAACGGTGAAGAAGGACTACGAATACGAGAGAGGGCTGACCTCCTCTTCTTCTTCTTACCCGTTTCTGTTTCCAGAAACAACAATTATCAAACACCCTTGTTTTCTGTTTCTAGAAACAGAAACGGCAAAAACATTATCAAACGACCCCAAGTCTCATGTCCCACCAACAATTATTCAGATTTTTTTTTTTTTGTTGGTAAAAACAATTATTCAGATTTCTGACTAACCTGAAAGACGTACCTCGGGATTTGTGAACCCTAACCCTGCACATCTATTTTATATCAAAACTTAAAATTATCTTGCCCCTCTTTCGAATTTCTCATCTCCTTGCCCCTCCTTTCACATGGATCATTCATTGGACCAAAATTGAGGAACCAATTCTAAAACCCACTGAGACCTTTTGATAATTGGGCTGGTTTTGGGCCAAGCCCGTAGTGGGAGACACCTTACAACTGCTTGAACCTACCGACTAGTCACACCTTGACAGCCACTGCGGAAAAATTTAGCCTCAGTCATCGGAATCGGTAGGCCAGGACCAATCTTGATCCCGATTCCTGATATTTAAATCCAGACAAGAACACCCTCTATAGTCTATACAGGACATTTTTAATTAGTTTTTTTTACCTTTTTGGGTGAATTCAAATAGTTTAATATCAAAGCAGGACTTTTATTTAGTATTTTAAATAGTTTTAACTTTTTTTGGTTGGTAAATTTAAATATTTAAAATCAAAGCAGGACTTGAGAGGCATTGTTTGAGACGAATTTTAGGAATAACTTAGTCCAAGAGGGACGCTTGTCGAGGGATCAGTCAATTCACTTCCATGCATATTATAGCTCATGTCAAACCAGGTAGTTAGAACATCTGAACTAATCCTAGGGGGGCTCGTAGTAGCAACGTTTAAACTGGATGAATAGCGAAGAACAAATCAAAAGATATAGCTGTCAAATCCCAAATAATGCATTAGTGTTGTTATACTAGTAAAAAGAATAGGAACAAAATTACCACTAGAACAGGACAGAATATTTCTAAGGTATTTATGCTAATTACAATAACAGTCAAAATTTCCAATTACTCCATTGGCTGAGTTTAAATATTGTGTTTAAGAAATCCACTCAGAGTTTAAACCCAGGGATCTCTTTCTACTTAATAGCCAGGAGAAGTGGACCTGAAAGCCTTGGATATGTATGAGCTCATTTTAAGAATCTAAATATAAGAATTTAAAAAAGGAAAAAAAGAGAACCTTAAGTTGTGATGTCATCTAGAAAAAAATGTTGACCTCTTTTTCACTCATCTCAAATACAAGGTCTCTAGCATCTGTGAGAGCACCCTATATGGTATCGTGACATCAATTAGTGTCTTCATTATAATATAAAATGAGAAGAAAGTTGGCAGGTAAACATAAATCATTACCTGCCCATATTTCGTAAAGAAGTTGTTGGCAAGGTTCAAGGATGTGATTGCCACATCCTCATTTGCTTTCAATGCTTGAGCAATAGCAAATGCCCCTTTATCCTGTTAAAACATGCACATTAAAATTAAATGGCGCTTGAAGTTATCATGTATATGAACTAGAATTTCAAGAAGCCAGTACATACTCGTATTTCATTATATCCTAAATCAAGAGAAGTTAACACTTCATTAACCACTTTCAAGCTCCGAGCTAGACAAATTGCACCCTGCAAATAAAATTAATTATAAAGAAACATGAAAATGAGCCATAAGCAACACCAAATCACAATATTATCATTATCCAAAAGAACCAACTTCATCTCCGAGTCCATTGGCCCGCAAATCCAATGTTGATATGGTTGTATTATATTTCAGAGTATCTGCAATGAACTCTGCTCCCTTCACTCCAATCTGCAAAACAAGCACATCAACGTGAAATGTTGCACATAAGTTAGACCAACATATTCACAATCCAGTGATTACCTGACACCACCCGAGCTTGAGTGTTTCTATCTTCCCATGAAACTTAAGCACTTCAGATAGACTCTTTGCACCATCTGGTCCAAAGGGATTGTACCCAAGATCCAACTGTAAAATGAAACAATTTTGACTTATCAAAGGAAATGTAAAACAAAAGACCTTTGCATTTCGAACATGATTAGTTTGAATTCTATCCAGAAAGTATTGAAATGGTGGACTCACAGTCTTAATAACAGGATTATCTTTCAAAATTTGGGCAATGGCATGGACACCACTTGCATGGATATTATTTCCCCCCTAGAAAAATCAAAATCCCATTTTTAAGAGAGCAAGAATGGGAAGGGAACTAAAACAGTTGGTAGACCAATAGAAGGTGACTAAAAAATTTATTATACCCACCAAGTCTATCGTTGTTATCGTACGATTTTCCTTCAAAGCCTCAGCGATTCTTTCAGCCCCCTGATACAGTTAAGTGCTAGAATATAAGATAAAACCAAACACAAAACTGCTCTACATTTGCAATATTTTATCAGGCTTTGGTCGTGCAGGTGACCTGAGTAGTTTTTTATTGCTTGGACCCACACATTGGAGGACGACCCAATTAACTGTGCTAGGTCGCATATATCTTTAAAGATGCAAGTTTTGAGCAGGAAATGTTACAATGCAAAGCCTAGAACTAGAACAACCAATAAGGTCCCAAATTCATTAAAGCAAAAAAGTCATTATCGGTAACAGTGGCAATGACAACAGCCAACTGACCCACATTCATATAGGATTTTAGAGTTGCAATAGCAAATCTCTGGTTGAGAAGTTTTACTGAACTAGCACAAGCCTGGTGGAATGTCCATGGGACTTGCTAACATAGGAGATATCTTTAAATATGCTAGTTTGGAGCAAGAGATTTCATGCATACAAAGCATAGAGTGCTAAAAGGCCCCAAAGGCATTATAATAGATGACACGAATGTCTGTACGACAATATTTTATTTATATATATATATATATATATAGATATAGATAGCTAGCAAAGAAAACAAAGCGTCAATGTCCAACAGAGCAGATTTTGAAAAACTAAGTTTTGCAGTTACATAGACTAATATTCTTAGCTGATGGCCATTTATTTTGTTACCACAATTTGATTACCATCACCATTATTGAAGCAAAGAGAACTGATTTATCAGAGCCCTATCACGGAAATGTTGATAAAATAATAAGAAAAGGATAGCTATATTGAAATCAGGAAATACAAATACTTTATCTCAGAAGTAAAGCATAAAATCTGATGAAAATCCTTGAAGTACTCTTTTGCAGTAAGGAGAGGAAAGAATTATTGATCTAGAAAATTATGGCTCTAAATTTCCCACCCTAAGCTTATGGCTTCTAAGTCCTCAATGAAAAAAAAAAGATGATTACACTTTGTGAGACCTCATTCACTAATCCAAATAAAAATTCCAAATACCTTTATCCCTACACTGTATATGCACGCAGGGTGTTACTTCAATATTAATCTATTTGCCCTTGTTCACTTACAATTCAAATAAAGTTACGTTAAATTATTTTTTTAATCAAAATACTAGGTTTTTCAATGTACGCTTAATGTCCTTTAAAATCAATTGGGTACAGTTATCCTCTTTGACCACAGAGCATGCAAACTTCCCTGTATGTTAAGCATATCTGCTGCATGACTAAACAACTAGACAACCCCAAGCATTCATCATGAAAGAACATATTTATATACTGATGGTATTGCTTTGATTTCTCCCTTTCTTTCATTTTTATCTTTTCAACTTTTTAATTTTCTGTCGTTTTGCTTGTAGAATATATTCAAGTTCTATAAATTCAATATAATGTTGCACACACAAGAAAAGAGAGAGAGAGAGAGAGAGAGAGAGAGAGAGAGATCAGCTGCATGATGCTAGTAACATTGTCTTGTAATCGGTGCTGCACAAGGACGGGGATGGCAAAGAGGAATTTGGCACATCAAATGAGATGAGGGGATTTAGTAGCAAAATATTTAACAAGCGACAACTTGAGCGTATTTGCCCCACTGGGGACTTGGAAGCAAGAAGCTGAAGGTGCATGTAGAACCTTTAAAATAAAAGGTCCTTCTAGACATCACTATGCCTAGTGAAGTATAATGCTTCATTGTTTGCCACATGGCAGTAAACGGGTTAGTCCACATGATAGAGGACCGGCAAACATCTCAATGGACATATTTTAATCCATATCAGTAATTGTTGTTTTCCTTTTTTTAAATGAAGCAATTAAAATTTCTTTGAAGTTTAATTCCATTCTATTTCCTTTTTCACATTGAGTTATATTGCCAATAATCCTTCAAGGAAGCAAATACCAATATATAGGAATGTAGTCTAATTAGCCTTGCATGAACAACGAGGTTTCAAGTATCATGATGAGATTTGATGTCTTGGTTGATCCGGACCAATCCATCTGATACTGGCCAATAAGTCAAGTATGGGCAAAAGGCAGGATTTGTTGATCCGAATCAGGATCACTGCAGCTCAATCCCATCTCTGATACTGAGTCTTAAATCATTAATGCACACGGTACAACAAAAAAAGGCAAAAGGAACACAGCATGTTTAAATACAACCAAAACAAAAATGCAACTGGTATACTACAGAAGAGATTAAGTTAGCGATGAGATCTTCTAATACCTCATCACCAATGTCATTCATGTAAAGATTCAACCATAACAAGCTCTTGCTTTTCTTGATAAATTCAGCAACATGGAAGGCACCTTTCGGACCAATCTCATTGTTGCCAAGGTCTAAAAGTGTAACTTTCCCTGGAAACAAAGAATGTGAGGCTACTGCTTTTCCCCCTTCAATGTATATGAATGAAACTAGCTCTTTTTCCTCTTTTTCTTCAAATGAATATATATCATGCTAACATCATTAATGGGAAGCAATGACACATGCAGCATAGAAAAGTGTGTGTGTGTGTGTGTGTGTTTTTTTATAAGGTAATTGCTGTAGAAAATTGCAAACCTTTATGTCCAGATAAACCTGTCATCAGAGCCCGTACTCCTTCATTGCCAATAGAGTTTCCATTCAGACGAAGCTCCTAAACACAAATTTACATGAGCCCCTCAAAAAAAGCTCACGTCTCAACCAAATATAGATGCATGAACCATGCCATTATCCTAAAAGCAAAAATTAAGAGGACAAAAATAACGTAAATCCATACAATGATGCAAAGCGATGGCCAGCATTGGCCCGGGTGGCTGAAAAACAAAAAGCCAGCTATGTTGTAAAGGAATCAAGCGCATAACTCCTTTATCTCTCAAATCATGAATTCATGAGGCAATTCCTCATGATGATTCTCTCGACTTTTGAAGTCCAACACAGAGACAGACCAATCTAACCTGAGCTACGGGTTGGAGTTCAACCCTACAAGCTAGAACATGAGGGAAGTTAGGTACAACTTGGGCTTGCCTTCCTAGATTTTAGGTTTGTCAGGCTCCATCCTAGCCAACCCAAGTTGCCCAACCCTAGCTTTTGACATCAGCAATTTAGGCACCAGGGAAGGTCTCATCTATAAAGAATATTTTTGTTAAAAAGAAAAAAGACTTTGCGGCATATGATTAGAGCTTAAATCTAACATATAATGTCATAAAGCTCCTTTTTTTCTTTTTGGTGTGTGTGTGAGTGTGGCAGCAGAAAGTTGATTATGAGGAGAAAAGGGAGGCACTAAAATGCCTAATAAAATGCAAGCTTTAGATCAGGACAGAAACTTTATAATAGAACCAATCACTAAGAGCTTGACTTCTATGATTAAAATGTAATCAAGGTTCATCTCATATTCGAGGTGAATCCAGTGATAATGAATGCACAATTCTACGTGCTTTTTTATGTAATTTGAAAGAACAAGAAGGCCAACAGCAAACCAGGCCATCAAACTGGACCAAGAATGGATTAATAGCCTTAATTTTGAGTGCCCAATGGATTGTATTAGGGATTCAAGTCCTATACGGGATTTAGTAGTCAGTTTCTATTTTTATAATATTCTAGAATAGCTTTCAATCTCAAAGAAGAGACTCCTACCATACATAGGGCTTATGTATTTTGCTTGTTTCCATGAAGTTATAAAAAAGAGTAGGGGATCTTTCCCTCTACCATTGATTTGAGAAATAATTTAGCCTTGAGCTTGTGAATTCTGTGAGAGGAGCAGTAGGGAAACCTTGGGGGGATGCCTTCTTTGCAGTAAATGAGATACCTAGAGAAATCTTCCTATCTTTTCCCTTTTTTCTTTTTATCTCTTTCCTTCTTCCTTCTGATCTGTTTGTTCTTCTTTGTTCTTCTGTCCACTAACTCCTGCACTTCTTTTCAAGTTACAGATCACATTGTAATGCAGGAAACTCTTTGAAACTTTCACTCGATTCTCCTCTCAGAACAGCATTCCAATCACCCTAGAAGCCTGTGGCAGTAATCTGTTTTGCCCTATTTATAAATCTTTCTAACCCTTCTGCTGCTACAGGTTAAGTCTATTCACTGCTCTGCAAATATTCCCCATTGGTTCACTATAGTGGGGTTAGAAGCTGCTGCAATCAAATGCAACGTTATTGCTTCCTTTTACCTTGTAATTTTTTGTCTCTTTCCATTTTCTAGGCTACTTACTAATTCTGTCCTTACTAAATCCCTTGATTCTATTCTTTAGTTTCTCACTTTCAAAGTTTGTTTGTAACTATTCTCATTGGTTCCTGATCAGATGATCTAGTATCTTTCTAAATTGATGATTTTCTATTTTGATGCAGGAAGCTACTATTTAATGTTTTAGTTGTTATTCCGCCTTACTGTAACTGGTTTACTCCTAGTTTCTAAATCAAATCTTGCTGACTTTCTAAAGTCCTGAAATGGTTACTGACAAATCTCAGATTCTAATTCTGATTTAGCCTACTTTCTAATTCTGGAACTGATCATAAAATCAGATCCTACCGTTGGATTGGGGAAATCTTTTGAGGCTGTAATCCCTACTAAGTGTACATCGAACAGGAGTATACACCCATCAGATTGTAGGTTTGTGAGATATTTCAGATCTCTAATTCTAGTACAATTATGCCCTGCGATTCTGGTCTTTGCTGGAATTCCTATTTCACCCTTGTGTGACCAAGAATTCCACATGGTGGAAGGGATACAGATAGAATCCATCACCGTTTTATTGTATTAGGTTCTCAAATTCCGACAACTAGATAGATGATGGCGATAGAAGATTCAACTTCTCAACTGCTTTCATTTTCTTTGATGATGTCCTTGAAGAATTTCTCATGGAAAAAGTCAAGAACATTGAATCCTGCTCAACATCTAATTCTCTTCTGAACAATATCAGTGAGGATGCTACAAATTTGAGGTCAGGTTCCAATGTCAGCCTGCACTTCTTTGTTGAATGGAAACTCACTGCTTTTAGTTTTACTTCTCCACTCACTGAAATTCTTAGATGTAATAAAAGTTATAAGCATGTTCCTTTTTAAAAACGCATTTTCTTAAAATGGACTTCTCAATAAAATACTATGGCCACGGCCATATTACATTTTCTGTAGAGGCCATTTGACCTTGGCAATAACCAGCTGTGAACTCGAGCGCACGGGTGCAACCCAATTCTTCATAGCAGAAGTACTTACCGGTTCTCCAGGGAAATATGTTGGTCTAGCAGAAACAATTAGGGGTTTTCAACTTATCCTTTCCGGCGAATTAGATGGTCTTCCTGAGCAGGCCTTTTATTTGGTAGGTAACATCGATGAAGCTTAACAGGCACACAGGAGCAGTTGATCTCATAGTTTAATGCAAATCCAAGAATTGCTAGCTGGTGGATGTTTCCAAAGACCATAGTACCAATTCTACCAAGCTTTCTTTTCCCTTCACTGGATCAAATCACATCCACTGCAAAATCTAATATAAAGATCAAGTAAAAATGAACAGAATTTTTTTTTTTTTAGAATCAAGCACTGGGCATGTCCAAATGCCATTTTCCACTTCCCCAATTCAGATTCGACATTAACCAATTGAAGACCTTTTACGGGACCTGAAATTGACACAGGAGCAGATAACTTGGAAAAGAGCTAGTTAGGGAAGAAACCAACTTACTAACTCAAAAGATCAAGAGTTAATGGTTCCCTGCATGGTTAGGCCTGACCAACAGAAATCAGCATCTAAACAGACATTGATGAGTGATTTAGGTCATTAACAAAGGAGCTACATGTGCACTCAATTCTGGCTCCAGCTCATTCTTTCATATAACTAGATTGGATCAGACAAGTATTATTTTTCCAAATGAATGTGTCATACATCATACAGATCTTCGTAAGTCCTAAATACACTGACAAGCCACTGCACTAATTGCTGCAATAGTTTTCATCAATATGTTGCAGAATCAAGAGTTTGAATGTACCCTCAAAGACTTGTTACCCTCAATCCCTTTAGCTAGAGCAGCAGCACCGAGAGCACCACCATAATTGCCACTAAGGATAAAAAGAAATGCCCATAAATTTCAGAAAAGCAGAATCGAACTAGAACAAAAACTAAGATATGTAATCCTTATGAACATCAAAGATATGGTGCCTTCCAAATATTAACTCAAAATCTGAAAGACAACTTCGAATTATCAGGAGAGAGGGTCATTACTCACTTGAGATGTATTGTCCGAATTGTGTTATTCTCAAGAAGTGCCCCAGCAAGGCTTGTAAATCCCTACCTCCATTTGCAATACATAAAACTTAACATGTAAGAATATCATGTAGTTGTTTTAATTGCAATTCCATTTAAATCTTGAAAATCAAGAAGGTCAATAGGAATGACATACAGAATAGTCTATCATGTTGTTGTCCAACTCAAGAACACGCAAGCTTGAATTTCTTTTCAGCATCTCTGAAATAGCCTTTGCTCCCTATACACAAGTGACGAGCACAGAAGTAACCTCAACCCTAAAGCAGTACTCCATGTACAACCAAAGACCAGTATATTATCAAATACTAATTCAATTGTTTCGGAATTCAAGCTAACCTCATCACTCAGACCAGTACTATTCAGCTGGAGCTTTTGAATACCACTATTTCCCACCAAAATATCAGACAGACACTGCAAATAGGGTAACATCAATTAGCATGTCTCTCCAAAATACAAAAATGATTTAACCAGCATTAACAGAGCTTAAGTAATAACCAAGGGTAATTCCAAGAAAGGAACATTCACCAAACCCTTTCCCCAATCAGTTGCGTTATGTCACAAGAACACCATCTACTTAATCTAGGACCATATCTTCTGCTAAACCATGTTCTCTCAAATCATAAACTCTCGGTAATATGCACCAAAGACCACTAACGGTGACAGCAACATGGACCACTGTGGTGCAGGTTGAGGTTCTAAAACAATATCGAAAAGGGCACAAAGAACACGGATTGATATAATGAGGTTCATGGAGCAGGTAAGAAGATGGACTTCCAAAGCCACATCTTTTCAGCAAATTTGGGACCACATCTTGTTTGACGTTAAGAGTAAAGTATCCATGCTTCCCTACCAGTGCATTGACTCCCCAAGGAATAGGCTCATTGTTGATTCCTGGGGTCTTCACATTTGTTTGTATCTGCCTCATGCACCTCCTACCTGGGGGTCAGGCTTTGCTTTTGGTTTGTTTCTTCTCTCTCCCATCTTTCTAAGGAGCTGCTTGTATTTTTTCCTTCTCATAGTATATTTCTTATTTGGCCAAAAAAAAAACATATCACCACTCATCAATGATGGAGCAGCACTTTCAGAAAGAACTGTAGCAGATGAATGCATAAACTGGTGCCACCACTACATCGCAACACTTCAACATAACATGACATCCCTTGACACACGATGAAATGCCAAGGCAATATATAGACTTACAGACACATATCACCCATAGGTGCAGTAATTAAAAAATACAATAATAATAAAATAAAATTATTATAGGTACCCTTTTGGCCTTACATTAATTTATAGTTTAGGAGCATATGAATTAATATGTCAGAAACAAAGGACTTTGAAAATACCCTTACAAGAGACTATTTCCACAAAGGATGTTATATTTTATCTCTTTGCCCATTATATTCTTCTGTGAGTTTTCTATCCCATGAGATTCCCTTTCATCCCTTTATGGGTACCTCAACAAATTGCAATTGTTTATGACAAACCGGTATTGGTCATTGCTCTCCATTAGATCCCTCCTGCACACCACCACCCCCCCCCCCAAAAAAAAACCCTCAGATCCTCTTGGGAACTATGATTCAAATAAGGCTCGACTTCGTACCTTCTTTAAAGTCTAAAATCTTTTCTCCACCAGGAGGTCTTAAATCTTTGCTTAGATCATTTTTGGGCAAACTGTAGATGATGGTAACAGCAACGGAATTAAGCAGGCATCTAAAGGGGAAAGGCATCTGTAGATTATTCCACGATAGCAAAGAGAAACAGGATCACCTGTCAACCCTAAAAATCTTGTTCACCGTTTCACCCTAGTTTTGAGGTCAGCTTAACACAGACGTACATCTTTTAGCAAAAGGAGGTGCTATTAAGAGTGATCAATAAAATGGCAGTAAAGCAGCCAGTGTGCACTGTGCAGTCCTTTCCCATCTATTCCACTCTTTGATTTCCTCCTTTTTTTCAAACTTCTTTGCTAGTTTGTAAAAAATTTCAAACTGACTAGGCTTCATCCTTCAGCATAGAAAGAAGTAAAATCATCTGAATAGTTTCATCAGAAACCAGAGTGTTAATGCCTTAATGGGTAACAAATATTAACCCAAGCTCATGTGAAGAGTTCTTGTCTACATTTACAAAATATTCTAGGGCTTTATCAGCTCCACAATCAAGTAGGGAAACTAGGAAAATCTATTAAATCAGGGACAAAATAAGAAAAAGGTTAACCTCGAAGAAAGACACACTAAGTACAGATCATGAAAAAAACATAGTTGTCAAGGCGACCAACATGTCTCCTTGCATCTGGACCCTCCAACGCCTTGGATCACCTATGCCTTGACAACTATGGAAAAAAACTTGGAGAACCTTCGCATGTTGCACATTCCAATTTGTCACTGAGCAGCCAAATAAGCATTCAGATCTGTTGGCAGCCTAGAATGCAAATGAGGCAGTAAATGAGTTGGCCAAGCAAAGGGTTATCATACCACGAATCTGTTTTGGGAATTCTATTCACTTGTGAGTTGCTTTTGATAGACCACATGGGTTTGGTTTTGGTAAGCATTTGATCAGTGTTATCCTATATGTAACACTATGCCCTCTCAGTGTACCATTATATTGTTATGATCAGCTATCAATAAAGTTATTTATCGGGGGGGGGGGGGAAGTAAAGATCTTCTCCATACTCGATACAATTTCAGCAAAGTTGTGAATACATACGGCATGCAAAGCTTCAATATAACAGTTGAACAATCCAAGTGTTTTTTGGGAATCTTTAACCAGCTAAGTATTTATGGCTCAACCATAACTAACAACTAATTAACATACTGATATTTACTCTTGACTGCTTCCCAAAATATATTAGCACTTGACCTTACCTTAGCTCCTCCATCTCCTATGGGGTTTCCAGAAAGATTAAGGCTCTTCAAAACAAAATTTGATTGAAGAACACCATCAAATGCCTTCATTCCTGCTTCAGTTATTCCATTAGCAGAGAAATCCACTTCCTCTGCACTCTGGAACATGATGGAAAGGACACATTTAGTAATTTGTTCGCAAAACTACACAATAGAGCACCATCTGACCACATTCAGATCTTCCCAGCTAGAAGAAAAGAAATTCATGATGAGCTTCACAGTTGTCAAGGTGTTGCCCAGGTGTCCAGGCACCTTGGTCGCCTCGAAGGGCACTTTGGTTGCCTTGGTCACCTTGCGTCCAGGCCCCCTAACGCCTTGCGTCGCCTAGTCACTGTAGCAACTATGATGAGCTTGGATAGTTATGATCGTTTAAACGGTACAGAGACCTCACCTGATTGTAACCTAAGCTCTCAGCAAGAAAGAAAAGTCCTTCATCCCCAAAGTTGCAACCTATCAAGAAACACATTGTTGTTGCAGTTACATGAGGAATGTTGATATTAATAGGATAAAAAAGGCATGTCATGCATGTGGCAACAAGCCAAGCAATCTAGAAGCCTGACAAACCCACTAGGGTGAGATTTTAAGATCTCATTCAGAGTCAAGAAGATGGATCAGCCTGGGCCGGGAGACAAACCCTTGGAAGGAAGCTAAGCAAGGCATCAGGTTGCCTAGCTTCTCACAAGCATTGTCAACTTGGCCCATTGCAACATCTTATAAATAGGCCACAACTTGTACATTTAGGGTATCTAAGACATATAGATTCATTTCTGATAGATGAAAATCATGAAACTTAAGGTACTGTAAGCCTGTCTATATAATTTACGTAATAACATCTCATGCTACCGTAAATAAAAAATAAAAAAGGAGAAATCCAAGCTCTAAACCAATACGCATGTGAAAAGTAGCAAGCCCTTTTGCACCCCTTATCCATCCAATCAACAAACCTGAAATGTCAACATTTCTGAAAGACCTAAGTTCTTTGGAAAAATCATTCAGCCTTTGTCTGGACTCCCTTTCAATCTTGAAACTATTGCCTGATGACAAATTTGTGCCCGGAGCAAATGACCATTTAATTCCCGGTACAGAAGATTTGTTTTCCTCTTGAGAAGCTCGCCCTGATTTTGGCACAAGCAATTTTTCCACCAGCTTCCATATAACTGCCAGACAAATTACAAATTAGGGTACCGTTGAAATTTTTTAGGTTCAAATGCTCGATCCACTGATAATTCACCAAAAAACATCAAGTTACTTTAAAATTTGACCAAAACAACTTAACCAAATCAATAGTCAACTGATAATTGAGTGACATGACATCTATCAAAATACAAAAAGCATAAAAAGCTCATGCAGCACCAACACTAAGTGACAAATAACAGAAGGCTTGGAAACAGGTTTATGTTAAAAGAATAAATACCACCTACCAAAAGCACGACATTATAAAAACAATGCCTCATTACCTTTCCCTGCGATGGTCAACTAATAAAGCTGGAACACATAGCCAAGCAAGGAAGTTTATCATGGTAGCAAATGTTGTATTGGCCACTCATATGAAAACCCCACATAAGCAAAAGGAAATTGAGTAACTTTATACTCTAAAAAATGTAAGTGCAAGTGTGCAACAGAAAAACCCAAAAATCCAATGACGATAACTCTGAACTATTTGCCAGATATTGAAGTCTGAACAAGAATTACCATAGCAAACTGATGACAAACTTTGAATTGCTAGACAAGCTGAAAACGTATATTGAGCTCAAAAACTAATCAGTATCTTAGTGCCCACTGTTAAAGTATATGTATTTTGCATGGGAAATCACTAACTGTTCACTTCTACCAAATTTGCATTGGAACAGTATACTAACAAATCCAGACCCTAAACTACAGTGAATATAAGTTGTAGGCCAATCATGCACCAAAACGCATGTCCAGATGAAATATAGATTATTCCTTTTGCACTGTCGTTTAAAATATCCTTCAACTAAGCACTAACAGCACATCAAGTCCAAAGAGTGGAAGACACCACATTAACGAAATGGCCGTCTACAACACAGTATAAGTGTTTCCTAGTACAGAGTCAATATAGAAGCCTAAATGAGTTCAGATTTCGTGAAAACCTAAGACTGACCATATTTCATATCAGTTTGTGCTCACAATAGAAACACATACTTCCGTCTATGTTTTCTAAGAACATTTGTGAGGCTCAATTTATTTAACAGTTGCTGATGGGTTCTCTATGGGGTAATAGATCTCTAACTACTAGCCAATATGTGTAACCTCGCGAGTTCAATTACTTTCAATGGGATAATGTTGAAACTTCCGATTTCCTTTTGGCCTCTCTGGCTCTTCAAAAAGCAATTTTTTTTCCCTCCGTAATAACTAAACGTAATACACAATCGTGATAGTTTTACAACTGAATCAAACAGCGAATTGAAATAAAATGAAGCATATTAGATCAAATGGACAGAGGATATGGTTTAATTATGCATGAATAGGAGTATCAAGGCTATACCGAATGTAACAACTACGAATACGCCGGCCGGAACAGCCAAAGAGACGAGCTCCTGAGCAGGAGCTCAGGGGAAGACCTGACGCCTTGGATTGCTTATAAACCCTCCGACCTCCGGCCTTTCGGCTCGAACCTCCATCAGGACGAGACGCAGCCCTTGGTACAAAGTTCTTGAATCGAAGACACCTTCTTCTCTTCAGAGAAAAGGGACAGAATTAAGGAATGTGACACGCTTCGCACGGTAGGCATCGATTAATCCGCTTCGTAAATCGTTCCTTGGTGAATGCCAGCGAACTGCTATCTGCAAAACCACAAGAAAGGGCAAGGATAAGGGATTGCGAGACGCCAAAGAGTAACAAATGAGAGAAGCAAGTAACCTTGGGATGAGAGGGGAGGAAACTAATGGAAGTGGAACCCATAGTTGCTGGTGGTGGAACAAGTGAAGATGCAGTTGACAGAGGGAAGCATACGGACCGCAGGTTCTTAGCCTGCGCCTATGAGTGTTTTCAGCTGCTCCGTACTATCAGTTCGAGTTGCAGAGAGCGGGAGGTGAAAAAAAGCAGTCTGCGCCCCAGGCTCAACACTTCTTTTCTTTGAGTGGGAGGTGAGGGGGTATAATGTGTAATCAGGCTCTTCTTACTGAGTGATGTGTGACCTCGCGCAGCTTGGCGTTTCGTTTTAACTGTTCCACCCTCTTTTGTGTACGTCACCCCCAGAAGAATGCCATAATGATAAGAATACTCCTTCTATTTCACTAAATTATATTCAAACCCCTCATCGTCAGTCACCGTTAAGGAATATACCTTCTATGCCGATGCTAATAATTATATTTTATTTTAAATACAAAATGCTCTTATTAAATTAAGTACCTAAAGTACACTTGAATTAAGTTGCAATTTGATACAACTTATGCAACAGCAGCAAGCAACAGTGGTCTGAGGTGCTGGTTTGTTTTACTTTTTGTGTAGTTCATGTAGTCGGATTTGCTCCTGGTGCAATCCCGGCAATGGATTGCGGTGGAGCGATCTAAGGTGGAATAAGGTTCCGAACTGATGAAGGAAAAATTGAAAGAACAAGACTTCGTCCCTGAAGGTTTCTGGTGCCGGAATTAAACTCCCTCCGATTGGTACTCTCATAATCATTTTCATCATCTTCAACTACCAAAAAGGCCACGAGTGGCGGAAAATGCTCGATAGCTTGTTCTGGGAGGCGCGATTCACATCAAGCGTGGTTTGATAGGGCTAGGGTGATAAACTGAAAGCGAGGTGAGCTTCGATGGATCAAAGATTGAGACAAAGCGTAGATCGCCTACGCTGGGCAAATCCCTCGACCTCCAATTTAGACTCGGTCATCATCTCCACCACCGATCCTCTTTCGAATCGCACTTCTTCCCCTATACTCTTTCTGTTATAAACCATGAATCCATGTGCAGAGGAAAGCTTGAACGTATATAACTTTATTAAAAAATAAATAAATGCTAATTGATGAATTGAAAAGAGAGATTATTAAATAGTTCAGCTTGGTTTGTCGGAGAGGGGAAATTTATTAAAAAAAATGTTAATTGATGAATTGAAAAGAGAGATGGAGAGAGATTATTAAGTAGTTCAGCTTGGTTTGTCGGAGATAAGAAGACTAAGAAACGAAGGAGATGACCATGGAGAGAGGACTCAATAAGGGTTTTGATTCTGAAATTTGAGGTTGGGAGACGACCATCTTTGATTTAGGGGATATCTTTGTGTTGCAATAGATGTCATAATCATCAAAATCTTCCTCGAAGGCGTTGAAGAAATCATAACCAATGAGCTTGTGGTTGACATTGAAGAATCCTCCACTAAAACTCGAGGGTCTGCATCATCCAAGTCCATCGCCATGTCTTCAAACCCCCGAAGTAAAAGGTCCGCGACGCTTCATCTCACTCCGGTGAGTTCGTCTACTCATTTCTCACTCATGTTTTTTCATGTTTGAAACAGGGGTTTGATCCACTGTTATATTAGAATATGACACGTGTCACGCACAAGATGTATGGGTGAAGAGGAATTTGGTTAAAATGAGTTTTAGTGAAAAGGGTATAACAGTCATTTTAACTTTGACTTAACAGTAACTGCCAGTAGGGGGTTGAGTCTAATTTGGTGAAATAAAAGTGGTGTTCTTATAATTGTGGCATTCTCTAAGGGGTGGCGTGTAATTACCCTATTTTTTATAACTTTGTATAGCTCCCTTTAATTGTTAATTGGGAAAGAGTTTTCTGTCAACTGACATTGCTTCTGCAACATCAAATATGAAAGTATTCATAAGGTGGACATTTCAACCTTACATATGAGGTGTGATGTCATTACTCTTGAACATAGTTCCTTTCGCCCTTGTTTCTAAATATATAGTTTTCTTGCATTGATGGTGAGTGAGACGCCGACCACCAAGATAGAATCCATTTGTGGAGTGGCCTCTCAAAAACTCAAATAATTTCTAAAATTCTCTTGTGCTTTTCTTTTCGTTAAAAAAAAAAAAAAAAAAAAAAAAAAAAA
>NC_056560.1:11090922-11132778 GCF_013358625.1 Macadamia integrifolia | reverse complement strand
AAAGACAATGCCGTCCACCGGCTCTCAACAGAAATGTAAATGACTGAAAATAAAGGTGTTGACTCCAGCAATTTAAAAGCAGTATGATTGGCCCTCTTGAATGTACCACCGGGGTTGCCGACTGTCCTACATGACTCGTCGGGCGTAATGCCTAACCGCCACAGTGTCTGACAACCGCGACCCCTGCTTCCCCCCAAATGGCAACCCAACACCTTAACCCCTGTTGGGAAGGGTCGTAGCACGGGATGGTGAGAATCCTAATACCGCATGTTCCTATATGACAATAGTATGACTGCATAGTGCCTCCGTGTCCCATTCCACGGGCCACCAATGCATTCATTTCCAAGCCGACTACGGCGTCTAGTCTATCAATGCATTATGCACCATGATGTCCACATTCAACATATTAACATCTCATTCAATTGGCATTTGAAAAGTAAACATAGCATATATGCACATCAAGGTGTGGAATGACTAATCTATATAGCATATTCATGATGACATGACTAGATTAGATATAGTTATATGAATGCCAAACAAATGCCTTGAAACAAGGTCAAACGTCCTCTCTCCACTTACTTGTAGCGTACGAGGATTCCCGTTCGGTACGGGTGAGATCCGGAGCGAATCGGGTAGGATTTGGTGAACTTAACATAATTGAGAGGGGTTAGTACTTCACCATTTTAGAATCAAAATTAATGAAATCCGATGTCAAAATCGTGTTTAGAACGTCAAAAGAAGGTCACACGTCCGATTTGGGTTCGATCGGACCTAAGGATCTCCTTCAGGGCCACACGGGTGGGTCAGACAGGTGGGCTGTCTACCCACCGGTTATGACCGGCGGGTAGGGGCCCGCCGGTTGTACCGGCCGGTTGTACCCATCGGTTGGGCCAGGGACCCATGGCTAAGACCGGCGGGTAGGTGTTGTACCCGCCGGTGGTACCCGCCGGTTGGGCCCGAAGGCCCCCTGCCTTCTTAGGTGGGTACCCTCAGGCGGGTAGGTACCCGCCGGTTGTACCCACCGGTTTGGCCGGGAAAGACCCTGTTTCTTCCCCATTTTCTCCATTCTTTGGGGAATCAAATGGGGCTTTTTCCCACCCATTCTTCACACCTTCAAGGTCCTATAGGATGGTTCTAACCTAAATCTAGGTTAGATTCAAGTGAGGGAAAGCCATCTTACCTCCTTTGCTCAAGAATGACTTCAAACCCTCCAAATCACTTCAACCCACAATGCTTCTTCTACCTTGTCAATATCTCTTCAAATCCTTCAAGATCAACACATAAATCATCTATTTAACTTTAGATTCATCATTTCAAAGGGTATTTACAAGATCTCAAGAACCCATACTCGAATCAAGGGTTTAAAGCTTGGGTATGGTGAATGTTCATAAAACCCAACTTTTCTTACCTCCAACTGTAGATCTAGAGTTGAAGATTACTCTCCCGGCACCGGAATGGCAAGATCGAGCTTCAGCGCCACTGAAATCCTTCCTTTCTTCCTCTTCCTTTCTTCTTCCCTTTCTTTTCTCTCTCCTCTTTACTTTTCTCACCAAACGTACGAGGGTAATAAATGGAAAGAAAAGAAATCATAAAGCCTTATATACTATTCCTAATTAAGTGAATAGTCTTGGATGGGTCACTCAGGTGGGTGGGTGTACCCACCTGTCCTACCCACCTGAGAGCCAAGACTTGGGATTTTGACCGGGTTCGGACCTCGGCGCGAACCCCACCCCAGGCATACGATGTAGCATACGTATATGCCTTAAAATACGGATATAATACCTGTTTTATCCGTACATAGCCTTATGGTAGGTGCACGTACACGGTTTGGGCACTCCCGTCTCTTCTGGCACTGGCTAGGACTTGTCGGGCCAGCCGGTGTTTAAGGTCACCTGTGCCATCATAGCCTATAAGGAACCCGCTCTAATATCCTCTGGCTCGGTTCCTGCATGGTTAAACCGGTTCAATCGCGAAATCAGACCGGGTTTTAAGAAGCGGGGTATTACAGGTGGCCTCCACCGCATTAGCAAAACCCTACATTCATCCAACGGAGCCATGAATACTAGGAACCCCAAATAAACACAAAAAGGTAGGAGGTGGGAAATACTTACATCGCCCATCCGGGCATAGACCTCTGAGAAGTCGATATCTGACAACTTCCTCACACGGGCAACGTCCTTCTTAGGATGGTTACGGCGGCACCACACCTGAGCTGTTGCGGGGTCCAGAACAATACCGTTCTCCAACAGGTCCACCCAGGGTCTGTAGGATGCTTCCCCGTTCGAGCGACCTTGGGAGGGTTCCCGTGCTGCACCTCGTCAACGGACGAGAGCCACCTTTCATGGTTGTCAGTGCCAGCTCTAGCTTGGTCAGGAGTGCCGATCTGCCCCTCTGCCTCTCTAGGGCCAATTGGCTCCTTCGCTTTTAGAGAGCTCGGAGCCCCGTGCTGAGCTGAATATAGGACCAGAGGGGGCATCTCCTTCCCTTGCCTCCAATAATCAGGGGACAGGGCTTGTTGCCCACGCCAAGGGGAGCAACGACCTTGGCGCCTGGGCTGGGGATCGCCATGGCCTTGCCCTTATCGCAGCCCTTCTTGGAGGCCTGCTCGGTCGCCTCTTTCTTCCTCGCCTCTGCTGCCGCTGCGGCCAAGGCCTTATTGTCTACCTTCACATTAACCACTGCAAGACAAGAAAAAACCAAGCTTTATCAATATTTGAAAGAAGATAAAACAGTAAAAAATTGAGCTGAACCACCATAACCGGACTTGATCGGACCCTCACCAGGGACTTCACTCAGCTCAAATTCCCAGAGGAAGTCTTCATCCTGCAGCATGCGAACATCCACAGCCTCCCCACCCAAACACATTTGATATGTTTGGAGGTTAGCTGGGGAGAGATTGGGTGCTCGGTTCAACACAGAGAGGGTGCGCTTGACCCAACTGCTCTTGAAGGAGTTCCCCTCCATCGCCACGTAGAAGTACCTCTCCTTCCACTTCTTCACCGAGGAGGGCATGTTGAGGAACATCTTAAAGTCGCTGTAAGGACCATCCCTCTCCCTCTTGGTGAAGTAGTACCACCCTGAGGTGTGCCTCTTCACTAAGAACATCTTTTTGAACAGGTTCAGAATCGTGGTCCGACCCAGCTTCAAGACAAACACCTCAAAGCCAAGAACGATCCACCATGAGTTCGAAGTCAGCTGGCTAGGAGCGAGGCACCAGTGCTCCAGGATCGAGTGAACCACTCGGGCACAGGAATCCTCAGGCCGCTCTGGAATGCTACATCATAAAGGGCAACCTCATCCCCAGATGCGTCCACTCGTTTGTTCTTGTCTGGGACGCGCATCACTACGTAATCTGGGATGCCGTATTGGTTTCGGATTAGGTCGAGCACCTTGGGTGTTAGGATGCTTAGGGTATTCACCACGGTTTTCTTCTCTCTAGAGGAGGAGGCAGAGCCTTCCCCCTCGGACTCTACTTGGACGGCCTCAGGGACTTCGACACCTGAGGGGCCCACACCCGAAGTACCTATTGCTATGGCACTAGGGGATGAGCTAAGGCAGTTGAGCCAGCTCCAACCCTGCTCGGGGTGGTCTATGGTGAGACCATCTCCACAAACCCAGAGCCTAAGCTGCTGCTCGAGCCCCTGTTGCCCGAACCAGAGCTGCCGTAAGGATCGGAGCTGTCGTTAGAGCCCTGACTACTGGAACAATCGTCACTAGAGGACGAAGGGTCGTTATGGGGCACTCAGGGTGATATTCCCCGGGCCTCATGGTCGTCAAGGGGGACTGCTTTGTCGAGTCCGGATCACGTGCGAACGTCATATTGGGATCTCTGGGGCTAGTGCTAGGGTATGCATAGGGCTGAGCAGAGGACTGGCGAGTCACAACCATAATCGTACTTGTTGCAAGACGAGCTTGTAAGGACGAGCGAGAAGGAGGGCTGTTCACGACACCGGGCTACTCTGAAACTCTTTGAAGGTCCGCGCAGAAGATAGGAGCGAGCTGAGCTGACTTTATCACAAGACTTCTGGAAAAAATGTACCCTATTTATAAGAGAAGGCGGTGGAGAATGAACGGCTAGATCTTGTTGAGATCAACGGTGAACAGGAGAGGTCTCACCTGCTCGAGGTGAAATAATGTCTCCAAGACACATGGCACATCGAGTGCATTTGGCACCGAGAGGATGGTGTACGATAAAAAATGTCAGTGGAATTTAATGCTCTAACTGTCCAAACCGAACCGCTAGAGCGAGGGGCTGGTGATGAGGGTATTTCTTCCCAACATCGTCCTGACCAATACTGCACCTCGGCCCTTCATCAGGCCATGCTGCCACCTTGGTATCTCATCAGGCCGTGCTGCCACCTCGGATCTCATCAGGCCATGCTGCCACCTCAGCCATCCATTAGGCCATGCTTCTACCTCGGATCTCATCAGGTCATGCTACCACCTCGACCCTCCATTAGGCCGTGCTGCGGCTTCAACCCTCCTTCAGGCTGTGCTGCCACCTCGACCCTCTATCAGGCCGTGCCGTCACCGCGGCCCGACGTCAACAAGGTTTCAAAAAACGTGCACACATCCACTCCTACATTAAAGGGACGTGATCCCTGATCACGGGGGCATGACTCTATCCTTTACACGTCATCAGAGGCGTCAACCTTCTCACGACTTGCACCTCCGAGATCAATGAGGAATATTCCCAGAATATGCCTTGGAACCCGGAATATTTCCAGAATCACAGTGCCACTCCCCTCAATGACTCTACGCCTAAATAAGACTCTCCACAACTGCCCTCCCTTTTCTCCCCATCAATAGCCTATAAATACCAAGGTAAGCTTCCATCATGAGGGATCAATCACTTCTTTTACTGGAAAATCTCTCTTGAGCATCTGCTATGGAACGATCTGACTTAGGCATCGGAGAGTCCCTTGTCGGGTCAGCCCGTCTCTCTCCTGTCATCTCTTCTGTGCCGGTCGGCTAAAGCATTAGGAACTACAGGGAAGATCATCCGGTCAATTTTTACTGCTTCACCGCCCATACTTATTTAGGAAGGCAGATCCTACTACAACAACAACAACAATCATAAGTTCATAACTATATCCCAAGTAAATGGGTTCGGCTATACAGATCCAATATAGACATAAGACTATAAAGAGATTACATAAGTGCAATCAAAATTTGTAGAACTGTTTTATATATATGGGATCATGATCTATGTTAGAATTCTTGTGTATATATCTTTCACTCGACCAAACAGGGTAGAGAACCTTTTTTTTCAAGAACAGGGGCAATGGCGTTATTTCACAAGGGAGGCCCAGTGTAGAACACATTTCATCCACGAGGAATAGTGTTCACCCACCCATGACAGTCCATTATGTCCTCCATATTGTTTCATATGCCCATCCCAAGACAAAATCTCATGAGCAAGGGGATTGGTTCTCCATTCACCGTAACGAAATTCTCCCAACAACTTTTATGGTTGGGGTAAAGAGAGGAATGATAAGCCGAGCTGATTGAACACCGGACCAGATCCAAGCACGGCTACGCCAAATTACGCATTAACGAAAAAGCCCCTAAGAATACCACAATTTCTGCCGTTGACTTTTGCATCCTAACTTTCGAAAAGTGACGTTTGAGGTGCCTTATTTACAGGTTTTGTTCTAAGCCATTTTTTTTCCAACTTTACCCTTATATGCCAGTGTTTGGAAACCCCCTTAAACATTCGCCGCCCACGGTGATCTTCCCTTTGTTGCAGCCCATCTGCAACCGCCGCCATAATTCTGTTCCCGCTGCCTGCGACCTTCCACAACTGCAAATACGCGGATAATCCACTGTTGCCCGCAACTCCATCCGTTGTTGTATCTCTCGGCGTAAATCATCCGCAATCCCTGCAACTACTTACCGCCAACGGTCACTTGGGGTAAACCATCCTGCGCATCGCTTAAGCACATCACTACATCCCAGCCTAGCCGCACCAGCCCATCGCTGCAGATCATCTCTGCTGCCCACCGCCAACCTGAACCTGCGAATCCCTCGACCTGAGCCCCCGTACAAACTTCCATCGCACTGTTCATCGACAAACCCTCCGCAACCCCAGCTAACGCTAATAACTCATTAGATCTGTAACAGAATTGAAGACCTGAAACTGCTCTGCCCTATCGCACTGAATCCCCCTTGGTGTTGGTTCCAGCGGTGGTGGTCTTGTAGCGGCGGCGATGTTGCACGGGAGCGACACTGATCGCAGAGTCACACAAGCATGGGAGCTCATCGATCGATTCCGTTGGATCGTCGGATTTGAGCGCAACATCAACCATTTGGCCGACGCTCACCTGGGCGACCCCTGTAACCCCGTTCCCTGCAACTACCTCTCCCTCGATTATTTGATTATTTATTTTCTTTATATTTCTGGATGACTCTTGTCTCTTCTTCATCTTCTGGTCTACTTTTTTTTGTGCTTTGAATCTCTGTATTTAGCATGTAAAATGGGATCATATTTTGCAGGATGAATGGCTGATCTGCAGAATATTTAACCAAAGCGGGGAGAAGAAACTGCTGTTGCTTCGTTCCATACAACTGCATTGCCTCAACGACTTGAATCTCCCCATCAATGTTGATGGAATGTCAATCCCAGTCGATCCAAATGAAAAGCCTCCAAAACCCTTGTGTAGGAGACAATCTCGAACACCTAAATAGGGCCATGAAATAGTATGCACGAATCTTTTTCACCCAATAACGAAAACCTATCACATTCAATCTTTTCAATGCGGGCAAGAATGGGATGGTGAGATTAATCGTCATCGAGTTCAAGGGTCCTTGAGTTCGGGAGTTTGCAGACTTGCAGGGGGTTGAGGCGGTGGTGGTGGTGGTGGTGGTGGTCGAGGTCGGCGTCGGCGTCGGAATCGGCGTCGGAAGTGGTATTGGAGTTGAAGGTAGAAAGGATGGGAGTGGGGTTGAGAAGGGTAAACTTGGAAATTTGTTAATTTTGGAGCAGGACTAACCCAGCAAGGCACCCAAACATCACTACTCAAAATTTAAGGTCTCCAAATGTACTTTTTGCAAACTTAGGGTACCTCAGGTGTAATTTACCATCTGCCGATGAATTTCGAAATCTTCGTGGGTTATGGCGTCCGTTCGACGACTACTTTTCGTGTAGATTGGCATTTATTGTTTACGCACTCGAGTCCGACCTGCCGAATTCTTCGCGGCAACTAGAGAGAGAGATCGCGGCAACTAGAGAGAGAGAGAGAGAGATCAAAACTGCGACATATCAATGTCTAGAGTCTAGACTCAATAGTCCACAACATTGAATAACGGTCTTGCAGGAGAGTCTGGAGAAGGCAAAATGGGAGCAGCTGATGGGATCTTGGGAAGCAGAGGTGTTAAAGAAGGCAAAACAGTTTCATTGAGGCGATTGTTGTTGAAGAGAAAAGAGAGATGGCTTGTAGTTCTGGGTGTTGTACTCCACGCAGTGTACATGCTTGGCATCTTCGACATTTACTTTAAGACACCCATTGTCCACGGCATGGATCTTGTTAACCCTCGATTCAAACCCCCCGCCAAGCGTCTGGTTCTCATCGTTGGTATGCACTTCCCAACCACTCGTTCTGTAGATTTGTCCAGTAATTAATCATCCTTCATCCTCTTATTCTATCTTTATTTGTCTTGAGAGCTTCGTGCAAATCTATCTTTGATCACGGGAACCTCGACCTGACCTGGGTTTGCTCTGTCACTATTCGTTTACTCTGTTTGGCTGCTTATTGGCGGAGCTAGCTAGGATACTCTGGTTGACTTGATTTGGATTCCTAATCACATAGTTAGCTTGAGTAAATTTGCATTTATTGAAGTACGGTATTGGATGCGCTGGCTGGCTTGCACTTATAAATTTCATGCGAAGCTTTAAAGTACCCGTAATACTGTATTTCTTGGAACATTTATTCTGAGGCACTGGGAATATACGCAAGAGAGATTAGATTTTGAGACAAAGTAGGCTATGATTTATAAACTGTTATTCATGCTGATGCACTGAAGTCACCATAGTTACCTTTTTTCGGCCTAGACAACATCATTCGACTCTTGGTTTAATATTTTACCTGTAGCATGCTGTTAAGGTGAAGTTGGTCGGGAACTTGTTACTGCTAGTGCTTATTGAACTACTAAGTTTAGGATGATTTGATTTGATTTATCAATTTAAAGTAAAAGGGGTTTAAAAGGCTTGGGCTTGTTGACAATATGTTTCAAAATGGAATTGTAGCCGATGGTTTACGTGCGGACAAGTTCTTCGAACCGGATTCTGAAGGACAATTCAGAGCGCCTTTTCTTAGGAGTGTGATTAAAGGTCTAGGTTGTTGGGGAGTATCTCATGCTCGCCCTCCAACAGAATCAAGGCCTGGTCATGTTGCTATTATTGCTGGCTTCTATGAGGATCCTAGTGCAGTTACCAAAGGTACTAAATTATTTCCTTTTTGTTTTAGATTCCCATCCATCAACTTAGCAAATGAATTGGCGCTTTCTGCCCCCTTGTTATTTCTCTTATCCTTCCATTGGTGGGACTAACATAACACTTGGGACTGTTGGACCACTTTACCTGGAGAGGACATCAGGGCTCCAAAGTATTGACATAGCTTAGATATTAGAATCAGCCGTTTCATGCGTCCTATGCATTTTTTCTTTGTTCTCAACTCGCCGCCATCAGTGGAAGGCATCTTAGAAGTCTTTGAGTTAAGGAATAGAATCCCAATTAATTTTTTCAGAACAAATTGCACTGGCTTTTAGTTATTTTTGATTTTGTCGAACTTTGTAATGGCTACTGATATGTGCTATCTGTTAATTTCTCTTCATGTCAGGCTGGAAAGCAAATCCTGTTGAATTTGACTCAGTATTTAACAGGAGCCAACATACATTCGCTTTTGGTAGTCCAGACATTATTCCAATCTTCTGCAGTGCTTTGCCACACAGCAGCTGGAATACGTATCCTCATGAATTTGAAGACTTTGCAACAGGTGTGGCTTACATGAACTAAAACAACTTTGTTGTCTGTTGAAGTTTTACACAAGGGATAACCAAACTCCTTTGTCCTTCTTGTGATTCTGTCACAGTGATATTTCTTATGGTTATTCATTTTTTCCCCCTTCTGAGGCATTATTTTGCATCTATATTCAAACTTTCATGCCTATTGTATATCAAATAAATAATCTATTGGTGAGTAGTATTGCTTTGTATGCCAACAATTAAAAGAAGTGAACTTTGATCCTTGGGTAGGCCCATGAGAGAGATAATCGTGTGTGTGCTTTTATCCCACCAGAAGTTTGATTTTAGTCCATGTATCACTTTTTCTTCCTGCAATACCAAATTTAATTGAGAAAACAAATCGGCAGTTCCTGGACTGTGGTAAGGACGGATGTGAACCTTGTGCTTGTTCTCAGATGCTATACCCTGACTACTTACCTGCATAAATCCAACATACTGAAGGCTTAAAGTTCATATGACCTTTCTTGCTTCCATTGTGTTTTAACATTTTCCTTCCATCACCTTTTTTTTCCCCAATCCTGCTATATATTTCCTCGAATTCCTTCACAGCTTCCTTTGCTATCTGGAGAACAGTGAAGATTTAAATACATTTGTAAGAATATTTGTTATGTTACAGTACCATAATCTAAAAACCAGTAGTTAACCAAAGAACAACAAAAAGAGAGAGGCTGAAGAAGAACAGAAGCGAGGGGAGGCGAGACTGCTAATTAAGCAGTTCTGTAAGATATGATATCCCTCCCCCTTGCGTCCCAATTTAATAACCAATGAGTTACAATAGGAAAGGAAACATGATTCAGTAATTATGAATGGCTACAAGTACTATCTCCCTTGTTTTGCTGGTGCCATTTCTATAGTTTTATGAATCTAGTGCTTTATTTATTTATTTATCATGCTTATATGGATGGAATAATTTCATTGGCAGATGCATCCTTTTTGGATGAGTGGTCATTTGAACAGCTCCGTAGCCTTCTGAATAGGTCAAAGGATGATCCTGAATTAAACCGGTTGCTTCTACTGGATAATGTGGTTATATTTCTGCACCTACTTGGTTGTGATTCAAATGGTCATGCGCATCGGCCATATTCATCAATCTATCTCAATAATGTCAAGGTTGTTGATCATATAGCAGAGAGAGTTTATAATCTTCTAGAAGATTTTTTCAAGGACAATCAGACAGCATATATTTTTACAGCAGATCATGGAATGAGTGACAAAGGTTTGCAATTATTTTTGGCATCGTTTTTGAGTTTTAATAGAAGTCATCTCCAATATACTATTTCATGATTCTGTACTTTTTATGTCACTTTTCATCCTCTGTAACCTGCTTTCTCTTGGAATTGGCCGCCACTGTCTTAATTATACATGGAATGACACATTTTGTTCACTATTGATACAAGGCCGATTCTTCCATCACTCTGTTGAATTATTCAGAAGTAACCAAGAGTTTCAGGAAAACACATTAAAACAGAAAATCATGAAAGGGCTTGGGTGCCTAATTGATTGGGTCAGATCTAAAATAGCGTGTAAAATTGACTTCACGAAAGCAATCTAGTTTGATTTTAGAGACAAGAAATTAAATGATCCAGTGATCATGAAGAACTGGGAAAATCCATTGATTATCTCTTGATACCCTGAAGAGCAAAACTAGTGATTCAGTGCAGTAGCCAGCTTTGCTGAAGGAAAAAAGAAAGGGGTAAAATACCAGCTTTGCTTTCTTTATGTTGACTTTTAGCCTGATTATTTTCTTGACACCTTGGATAATACCTTGCATTTTTCTGAAATAAACAACTTTGGCCTCAGAAAAGAGGATGGTGTTGTTTCTA
The DNA here is from genome assembly GCF_013358625.1 of Macadamia integrifolia. Taxonomy (NCBI): domain Eukaryota; kingdom Viridiplantae; phylum Streptophyta; class Magnoliopsida; order Proteales; family Proteaceae; genus Macadamia; species Macadamia integrifolia. The sequence goes on along the minus strand of NC_056560.1, from coordinate 11,121,934 downwards.
GACTGGAGGTGAGGGATCTCCTTTTGTGAAAATCCTGACAAGATCATGTTTTTCTGCTTTAGTGATGGCCTAAGTCAGGTAACTCGAGGCATTCCCAATGATGATATAAGATTATATTTTACCTTTATTTGGTAAATTTTTCCCATGAATTGAGAGTGATGCAGGTGCACAGCCTTGGACCGATCCAACCCCAATATGCGTATCTAGACAGAGATGAAACGGATTCATATTGGAGTTTTTGGAATCTAGTAGGATCTTAGTAACTTTTAGTTATTTAGAAATATTGCGGGAATCTTTTATTTCCAAAGCGATAAGATACATAGGAGTTCTTGCTTGAGATTGTTTTCCTTCTAGCACTTGTTTCCATTTTAGATTCTAAGTATGAGTTTTATTTTCTTCAAATACCTGTAACCACTGAATGAAAAGACAGATTAAATAGTATGGAATAGTGAGTTGTTAAAAAAAAAAGTGATGGGATACATATGAGTTTCTGCTCGAGATTTTTTTCCTTTTAGCACTTGTTTCCATTTTAGATTCTAAGTATGAGTTTTATTTTCTTCAAATACCTGTAACTTCTGATTGAAAAGACAGATTGAATGGAATGGAATAGTCAGTTGTGGTTTGCTGTGTGTGCGATTCTCCTTCCCCCCCTTTCTCCTTATGTGAATCATCTCTCTCTCCCTGCAACTTTGAATCTTTCTTAGGGGTTCTTTCCCTTCCCCTACCGGCACTCCATCAACTTTTTTTTTCTTACCAACTCACTATTCCATGCTATTCAGTTTGCCTTTTCAATCGGTGGTTACAGGTATTTGAAGAAAATAAAACTCATATTTGAATCTTAAAATGGAAACAAGTGCTAGAAGGAAAACAATCTGAAAAAGGCAACTCTATGTATTCTACCACTTTGTGGTTTAAAAAAAAATTTGATGGAGGGCCGGTAGGGGAAGGGAAAGAACCCCTGAGAAAGACTCAAAGAGTTGCAGGGAGAGAGATGATTCACATAAGAAGGGGCGGGGGGAGGAGAATCACACAGACGCACACTCTCAAACCACAACTAACTATTCCATTCTATTCGATCTGTCTTTTCAATCAGTGGCTACAGGTATTTAAAGAAGATAAAACTCATATTTAGAATCTTAAATGGAAATAAGTGCGAGAAGGAAAACAATCTCAAAAAGGAAACTCTAGGTATTCTACCACTTTGGGAATAAAAGAATTAAAATGAAAGATTCCCACAATATTCCTAAATAAATAAAAGTTACTAAAATCTTACTAGATTCCAAAACTCAAATATGGATTCGTTTCATCTTTGTCTGGATACCCACATTTGGTTTGGATCGGTCCAAGGCTGTGCACCCGCATCAGAGAGTAAATGTTGTCATTGTCTTGGCATATGAAGATCATCCAGCGGCAGTTCAATATTCATGAAAATCTGCATGCAACAACAAAATATGAACTGTTTTTTGCTTATTTATGTTGCATAGGAATCATGGTCCATGAAGGGATTTCCTAGGGATATACTTGTGTTTGATATCCTATTGGTGTGCTCTAGGATACTCTTGACCTTGCTGATTTCGTCCAACAGGTGTTTGGAAATATATGCCCGATCTGTGGGAAGCGAGTCATGCTGCTATTCATGTGTCAAACATTCATTTACCATAATACATGGGTCTAGGACTCAACTTAACTGAGCCTTTACCCAACTTGATCAGTTGGCGACATGGATTCTGTTATTTCATTTGACTCTGTTTAAGGTCATGTTAGTTGTTCGGCCTTGGTCTTTTTAACTGTTCTCATTTGTATGATATCACTCCTCCTATTTAATTTACCTAATAAAATAAAATGATCCATGTTATCTATCAACAACAACTACAACAACTCAACCTTATCCCAACTAAATGGGGTCAGCTACTTGGATCCTTGCCCTCCAATCAGTTCTATTCAACGTCATACTTGATACAAGGACTAAGCTATGAATGTCTTTCCTCACCACTTCTCCTAAGGTCATTTTAGGTCTGTCCCTTGATCTTTTAGTTCTTTCAATTTGAGTCAAATCACTCATTCATACTGGAACATCCAAAGGCCTCTGTTGAACATGGTCCTGCCACCTCAAACAACTTTCTCGTAGCTTATCATGTATCGAAGTTACTCCCAAATTAGTTATAATATGATCATTCCTTACTTTATGCCTCATAGTTTAACACTCATCCATCTCAACATCCTCATCTCAATTATACTAAGTTTATCTATATTAGTTACTTATTGCAAACATTCCGCACCATACATCATTGCCAGTCATATGACTGTGTCCTATAAATTTTCCTTTAAGTTTGAAAGAATACGTTGATTACACGACACTTTGGACATACCTCTCCACTTTATCTTTTTTAATTCTTTGTGAAACATCATCCTTTATATTACCTTTTTTTTTTTTTTTTCCTTTTTAATATGATTGAGCCTAGATACCTAAAATAATCACTTTGTAGAACTTCTTCACCACCTTATTATCTTTCCTAATGTAACTAAAGTTACACACCAAATATTATCTATCCTAATAAAGAAATAAATAAAATCCTAAATATCCTACTAGAACAAAAACTCAATTTTGAACCTTGTTACTGGTCTGGGTCTAAAAGCGATACTGCATCATTACATGGGTCCAGTAGTAGATTTTCAGGATTAGGGAGTCTTTATTTTTTGTGCAGAAATTTTATTTTGTGGTTCTTACTAGTTAGGAAGTATATCTTGACTAGACCCTTTATTTTATTTTATTTTATTTAAAGCTCGTAAACCCCCCCCCAATGATTTGATTGAATGTATTAAGAATTATTTGAGTTGAAAATTAGAGTTGGATCGCTCGTCTCTCTCTTCTTTTCCCTCCCTACTCTTCTGTTTGTCCCCTCCTTTCTCTCTCATATTTCTCTTCTTTATTTCCTGTTTTTTTTCCATTAAACTACAGGTCAGTACGATCCCTGTGCATAACTTAATCTCTTACCCTATCAATTCTGTATACATTCTACTGTTCTGTTATTGACTTCTATAGGTTCATTCTGCTTCGCTTTTGCTCTGTTATGCTGCTGTTCTGAGTTAATACCAGATCTTCCCATCGATTTTTGAAATTCCTTCCTTGGGCAGGATTCTAAGAAATCTCAGTTTAGCTACAGTTTTACCTTTCAGAAACATATCTCTTGCCAGAAAAGAATCATATGTTGGTGTATCTGCAGACTGTAGAGTATTTACTGTCAATAGTATGTTATCTCTTTTATAATTAAATACTGATTGATCTTTGTCAAATCTGATATCAGTTTATGGTTCTTGAAGCTTTCTACTGTGAGTAGGATTCTTCAGTAGCTGGTGATCCAACCCTTGGATTGAATCTTGATTATATAGTATTCTCTCAGCTAAATAACACCTTTGATCAGATTCTTGTCCGTATCTGAGTTGCTGATTTATTGATATCTATTTTCTCTTGAATTCTGGATAGTGTTTTAAGTCTGTGATCCTGTGAACTGTTGGTCCTCTGAAACCTAACATTAGGTGGACGCAAACCCCATTAAGTGGCCTCTGCTGCAAATGTTTATACCACGCTAAATGTGGCCTACGACTGCTCCATACATATGTGGTTAAATTACTCAGATAATTAATGAAGCTGTAGTACTGCATGTAGTTATGATGAGAAAGGTTAACACTATGACGGGTTCTCTTGGGGAACTCGACAAAGCAGCCTGTGCTTGTGCACTTGAGCACTTGAGACTCTAAAATTTTAATATTTTAATTTTAACGTTTTTCAAAGCCTTTGTATAGAGGTTCAGGTGGATTCATGGTGTTTGTATATGAACCCTTTCGTAGTGCTAGCATTCCTATAGTGGCGATGCAGAATGTTCATTGGGTCCAAATTCAGGTTGTATTTAACAGAAGGCCAGACATCAGTTGCAGAATTTTTGTCTTAATATGGATATGAACACCTTGGTATTTATTACCTTTCTTTATTGTTGACTGTTTCATTTTCTACACTTCTATGTCTGTTGTTTTTTACTTTTTCTGTGCCGCTTTATTTTCCTTAAAGTTCTAGATTGCCAGCCGACCCCTTGTAGGAACATCCCCTACAATGGGTTGGCTACATGGATAGAGTTTTGTGGAGGACAAGGACCCGTGTAGCTGACCCCTTGTAGGGATGTTCCGGTGATGCGTCTTGGACTGCAGCTTTATTTTTTTCTCTTATCTCCTTTCTCTCTTCATTTTAAGTCTCTTGTGTTGCGTTTTTTATCATTTTTCCATATTGGATCCATGTAGCCAACCCCATTTAGTTGGGATAAGGTTATGGTTGTTGTTATTGTTTTCTAGATTGCCATCCTATTGTGTATTTTTGAAGCTGACATGTTAATGGTTCTGCTGATAGGTAGTCATGGAGATGGGCATCCTACAAACACTGACACTCCACTTGTAGCTTGGGGAGCAGGAGTTAAGCGTCCCAAACAGATGGTCCACAACAGTCATCCTAATGATGGTTTTCGTTTTGTTGATGAGCATATGCATGACACACCGACACCTACAGAGTGGGGTCTCAGTGGCTTAGAAAGGGTGGATGTGAACCAAGCTGATATTGCACCACTAATGGTTTCCTATTTCTTTGTCTCCATTTTGATTCTTTTCAAGCTTATTCAATAGAGAGTTAATTTTACCCTATTCCTGTTGAACTGTATTGTGCTGATATGACCATTGAAATTTTCTGGCAGTCGACTCTTCTTGGGTTGCCATGTCCTGTTAACTCAGTTGGTAATTTGCCCCTGGATTACATGAATTTGAGTGAGGTTCGTTTTATCAATTACTTTTTGGGCTTAAGAATGGTCAGTTCATGTTGATATGGCTTTTTTTTTGGGGGGGCAATTTTTAGTGGCATCTCTATTTTTTGCTGTTTTTTCGGTTGCATATCAAATGAAGTGGTGCGGAAAGTGATTTGGATCTTATCCTTCTTTATCCAGGTAGATGAAGTTGAAGCTACGCTGGCTAACACAAAGCAAGTTCTGAATCAATTCCTTCGCAAGTCACGTATCCATTATATTATTGAGATGGCAGTCTTAATCCCTTTTAATTTTTAAGGTTGTTTAGAGAGCACACTCTTTTCCTTCATTCTTCTGAGACTGGGTGGGCATTGATTCTGTTGCCCCATGGCCCAATTAGGTGCTTTATTTCCCCTCTCAACTTTATTTTTTTTATTTTATTTTGTTTCTTCCGTTACTGCTTTTGATTTAAAGGTTGAAGGTGGGACTTGTGTTGTTTCCCGTTTATTTTCTTGACAAGATCAGATATAAAGCAATCACATTCATTATATTTCAAGCCTTTCAAGCCGTTGGAAAATTATTCCTCTGTTTTAGAACGGATTGAAGATCTTATATCTAGTAGGGATTATGAAAGTGCAATGAAGCTATCCCAGAATCTCAGAAGTTTATCAGTGGAAGGACTTCATTATTTTCAAACATACGACTGGTTGATGCTGATGACTATGGTTACACTTGGATACATTGGTTGGATGGCCTATCTTATTCTCCATGTTCTGCAATCATATACTTCTCTGCCAGGAAGCATATATAGGAAAAAGACTGAAACAGTTAATCAGATGAAAAATAATACAAGAGTAAGGAGGCATCACCTTGACATCTAATAAGTAGTTACATGTTTGTAGATTACTGGAAGCCCTGTTTTTAACTAATTGGCTTTGTTGTTGAACAGAATAAGTTGCTTTTCTGGTTTGTACATTTTTTTCCTCATCTAGTTGGTGACCTTGTGCTTTGGAAATGTTATTTCAGATAAAATTCTACTGTCTCAGATTCATAACTTGGATATGGTTGGACTTCTTTTCCACAGAATAACCAGATTAGTGCCGGGCTTATGTACTCATTTGATCAATCTAAAACACAACATTTGATCAATCTAAAACACAAAAGGTCAAAAAATACGAGTGTTTATGCCATAAAGAAGCTATGGAGATGTGCATTTACTTGATCATATGAAGGCTTCTCTCTTTGTCTGAAAACCACGTTTATCCTTTCCTGATCCTTGTATCAGCTAATTACTAACGTGACATGGCAAAAGGACCTCAAGCAATCTTAAGACAAACTAGACAATTCGGACTTGCAAACTAATTGTTGTATCATCCTTCATATCAGCAACATGGTGAAGAACCATAGATTTCACAGTGTCTAGGCAGTCGAAGGCGTTGGGGCGCCCCGGGGGGGGGGTTGTATGAGTTATTCTTTGGCTGAACCGGATTGACTCTTGGTAGCCGCAGTCTGCACTTCATGGTCACAGTGGGTAATGTTGCAGATTCGTGGCTGAACTGGATTGACTCTTTTAGCAATTTAGACTGAAATGAACTGGGCCCAATTGGGTTTTTGGGTTCAGGAGGATGTTTTAGTTTATTTATTTAATTAGATTTATTATTTGGATTTATCTTGAGTTCAGTTGGATGTTATAGTTTATTTATTTAATTATATTTATTATTTAAATTTATCTTGTAATTTTCTGTTTTAGTTTAATCGGCTAATAAGTGTTAAGAGTCTATTTAGGAGTTTAGAGTCTAAGTTAGAGTCCTGTTTTGTTTCAGTTAATGGTTAGGAGTATTTAATTTCTTCTTTAAATACCACTTGTTATCATCGTTGTAATTCCAAATTTGATGAATGGATTTTATGTGAGTTGTACCAGATGGGTACACGTACGATACCTGGTCGTGTGAGCTCTTCTCCTTTTCCCTCTGATATCTCTTCTCACCTTCTTCTCTCTCACTTGATTCAGGTCTCGGATATCCTTCTCAGGTTTGTTCTTCTGTTCCTTTCTTCTTTACTCTCTTCCATACTCTGTTTCTGGCGTTGGATCTGATTCAGCAGGGGGAACTCAATCTCTCTTGTAGTTACTCCTTTCAGTCCCAGATTCAGGGACCCAAATCCCCACCTGAGGGTGACTTGTTCTGCAACAACCATAGCTTGAGAACCTGTGGTTTTAAGAAGTTGCAATTGAAACTCAGATCTGGCCTTGTGGGAGTTTATTGGGTCTGGATTTTATGGGGCTACTGATTGTGAGTCTGCACCTAGGATTTCCAAAGAGGGGGTTAAGGAACTGCGACATGCACAAGCAGTTATCTCTTCCGCCTTTGCTGTTTGGGTCGTTGGAGTAAGACAACACTGTTAATCTTTTGTTTTAATATCTTATTTTGTTAACTTCCTAAAATACCCTTCTTCTCTTTTTGTTCTCTTTTGTCCTTTACTTTTATTTTGCTTCCTAGTTTACCCCTACCAAATAGATTCTAATCGCTTTCGTGTCCTTCCCTTGTTCACCTGTCAAGGCCCTTAGATTCTGCTTAGTTACAAAAGTGCCACTGCTCACTTGTATTTGGATTTCAATTTGTTTTAGTGGGCCCATAAGTGAACAAAACAGGTTTCAGGACCCAGATCTGCATCCTGAAGATCAGAATTTATTTTCATCTTGTGGTTCAATAGGTTTACCGGTCTAAAAAAACAGAGATTGTAGCTTCTCTAGAAGGACATTGAATATTTAAGGGATATTCTAAGGGGAATGTGGTGTTGAGACGAGACTGGTTGATTACCATTCAATAGGCTGGAGAGGCGAGGGTGCAGGGATCTACAAGATGGTGAACAATTCTTCAGCTTGGTTTTTCTGTTTCTGACTTCAGATTCATTTTTTGGAGTGAAAAAACCATGAAAGCACTTCTCTTCTTGCTCGGTTGCTCCTTTCTTATCTTATTAACATGCAATTTGATCATAAATGTAGTATCCTTGGTGAGATTTGGGAAGATTGTTAGAATAGCTCTACTGGACATCATACTTGGCATGGCGTCAAGGTGAACCAAGGTGTGGGAGGGCTGCCTAAGCGTTTAGGTGACAAGTCACCCTCCTTAAGACGAACAATCATAAAAAAGCAACATTAAGCCACATCAAGTCATCAAAAATCAACATTAAGCTACATCAAATCATCAAAAATCAACATCAAGCCACATTAAGTCATCAAAAATCAAAATGTAGAGAAATGTTCTTGTTCTATAATAAGTTTGACTGGTCAAATGATTTTATTTTTACATGAGACATTTTGTATTAGGTAGAGCACAAAACTAGATTTACGACAAGTCTAAGATTACTTAAACATGAGTTTTAATGACATAGTTATGTTATGGTCAAACTTTTTTAAAGTGCGCAAATAATGTTAAATCGCCTAAATGAAATTAATTTTATGGGTATCAAAACAAAAGATTATTTTACTAGACTCTGGGGTTTTAACAATGTTTTATCATTTCTGGATTGCCCTGCTATTTTTTGTCTAATTTATGATCTGGAGTTGTGGCGGGGAGCAATGGAATTTGACATGGTTGCAGATGATCAATTTTAGTTCAATTTAGGAGCTATGCTTGTAGGTTGTACAATGTACTTCGCATGTGAAGAACTTGTTACAGCCCTTTATTTTTACAGCAAACCTATGCTTTCTAAATTTTTTTTTTCTGCGACTTTCAATTCCAGAAATTTAAGCTTTTAATGTTTCTATCTTGTAATGAAGATTGCCTTTTATGTTAATGTTGCATTACTTTATCTGCCTCATGAGATCCAAGAGTGAGTTTGTTGTGTTTCCAAGATCTCTTTGCATCATTTCATTCAATGATTTATGCTGATTTAGCATTGCTATCTGATTATTTTGTTGGTTATGATTATACACTAACTGCTTTAAAATCTCTGCACTTTGGCAGGTATATTTATACGGATATCTGTTGATGGGTATAATTTCCATTGTACTGTTTCTGGAGCATTCGCCTCCTCTTTACCATGCGTATGTTGCAATGACTGTATTCTTGTGGACTAAAATACTTAGTGAAAGGCAGTTTCTAAGAGCAGTGTGGAGACATTTATCAGGCAGCAAATTTAGTTCGACTGTAAAACTCTTAGCCACTTCTGCTGTGTCCATATCCATACTTGAATTTCTGGTATTGACATCTATCGTTTTCTCAAATATCCTGCCACTAGCTGCATTAAATAAAAGAAGGTTGTTTGCATGTCTTTTAATTTCATTTTATCTTCATGCAGGTGCATAGCTTCACTGAAAGGAAACTTTACACTTGGTGTTTCCTGATTTTTGGGGTGGTTTCTGTAGTTTATCTTTTTCACTCTTTACCAGGGAGATCTATGATACCTCTATTTGCATGGATTGCTTGTTGGTTTTTGTCAATTTTCACTCTTATGCCAGCAGAAATTCCTGATAACACTCAGTTGGTGTAAGTCATGTTGCTTGATGCTTCTCCTTAGTCTTTTTCTGGTTGAGATCTTGATAAAATCCTTATGATAACTGAGTTTTATGGTATCTATCCAATATTCTTATTGTCAACAAATTTTCACTCACGTACAAGCATAAATTATTGGAAATTTACTGGACAGGTTATGTATTGTTAGTTCCTAGGTGTGATGCAAGTGATGGTGCACTACCATCATTCATTTTTTCTGTTTTATGCTCTTGTCATGTATGGGTGGTTAGGAACAATCTCCTCTTTGTGTCACTGTTTTTTTTTCTTAATATTCTATTCAGTTCAATTTTTTGGGTACTGTTGGTGATTCCATCCCTGCAGATCAGTTTTCCTATATTTCTGTACTGTTTTAGTTTGAGTCTCAAAAATCCAAAAAATCCCATCTTTCCTATTGAATTCTAGATTCTTTCTTCAATTAGGATTTGTTAAATCTTCATATTTCTGAGACAATTTGAAATGGAAATTAATTAATTGTTATAAAAGCAGAAAGGCATGAATTGCGCAAGAAGGTCTCTCAGTTAAAACGCCGTTCGAGTCGGAGGACATAAAGACTTTTTGGTCAAGCCAAAAAGATTGCTGACTGAATGCTCCTACCGCACCATGCCTGGACCTTTACCTTAAGAGGCTTTGTATTATTTTGCACCAGATCACATGAAGATTGATAGAGCCAAGGCCAAGAAATTTGAGAAGAGTTTGAGGGCTAGTATTGGAACACTGCTGATTGCACATCACCTTCAGAACTATGCAGAGGTGGTTCAAACAGCCAAGTCCATAAAAGAGAAACAGAGAGAAAATTATCATGCTCAGGCAACAAGGAGAGCAGACACACCATCTGGTGGCAGAGGTTTCACTAGAACAGTTGAAATACCTTGCACTACTCCAGCTGCACCACAAATTAGTATACCAGAAGTTGGCCAAGTATCACAATAGCCTAGGCCAGTGGTAGTGATACTTCAAGAAAGGGGGTATGAAGCGTGGGAAAGAATGCAAGATTTGGATGTTCTGTTCCTACTTTCTATTACGAGTTATTCAACTCCTTAATTGATCATTGAACCCCCATTCTGTCCATCGATTCTGCCGTTGTTGAGCTATCCTTCCCCAAGTAGGATTACTCCATAAGTGCGAATCTGACCATCAGATTTGGATCACACTTTGCAGAACTCTTCTACACTAAAATCAGACGCTTCTACTATTATTCTGTTATTTTCTTTTCAAATCTGGTTTGTCCTTTTTTTTTTTTTGGTAATCATGTTGTAAGTGAATCTTCCACTAGATCTCACTAGTTCATTATGCTCTCATAACATATTCTGTTGATGATCTGACAGCCCCACCCGATCGCCTTGGGTCGTCCATGGAAAACCTGTCAAAATCAACCCCACCTGATCACCTTGGATTGTCCATGGAAAACCTGTCAAAATTTTCTTTCACCAAACTAGCTTGAGGAGAAAACTAAGAAGTGTCTTCTATGTCTTGGGATGTTAGACCTAATGATATTTTCCACAATTAGGGAACACGAAGTTATAGGAACGCCTTTGAACAGGGGTACTGCTATTGTCTAATGGGCAACCTTCACTTTCACCTTTATGTCACCAAAACTCCCTAGAAAACTGATCCCATAAGAGTTGAGCATTTCGATCCTTCCAAATGCACCATAAACCTGCAAAAATGTAGTTTTCCAGAGAAATCACCCTCTTTTGCAGAGGGAGCCTAATGCCGAAACAACATTGGGCAAATCTGTTCCGATCTGTGATTTGAAACATTGTAAATCATAGTTGTCAAGGTGTTGTCTAGGCACATTGTTGGTGTTGCTTGGTTTTCCCCCCCTCGACCACCTTGGGTCACCTTGCCGCCTTGAAAACTATGTCATAAATCCCCAAACTTGTTGAAATGGTGAAGTTTAGTGTCGTTTTTATTTAAATGTTAGATGATTTCCTCCAACTCATGTCGAAGAGAAAAACAAGTTTCCAAGGCCTTCGGTTGCTCTCAATTTTGTATATCACTCACGGCTTTTTTTTGCAGGTTTAAAGTAGGCGTATCAAGTGTATCTTACCTGTATCAATCTCTGTCCCTGTATTGAACTGTACTGTTCCTATATCGGATTGTACAACCCTATCGATCAATACAATTTTTTTTTTTCTGAAAAATAAGTATTGTATCGGTAAGTATCCTATCAATACCCACCGATACCGATACCGATACCGATACATATCAGCCAATACGATAAGATACATACTGATGCTTAAAATCTTGAGTGAAACCATAGCTTCTTGGTGAATGGACACATGAAATAGATATGGTCTACCAGTTCTCCATCCTCTATACACATAAAACCATAGTTGTCAGTATGTCTAGGGGATCCAATGCATTGGAGGGGGCCTAGACTCAAGGCAACCAAGGTGTCTAGACGCCTAGATAACTATGCATGAAACGTATGAAGATGTCAAAGATATTGTCAATGCTTTATGTTACGTTGGTAAGGAATTTTGCAAACAACCAAAGTGTCATTGGGAATATATAGATGTAGTAGTAGATCTTCGACGACCACATATAACATAACTGAGCATGTAAATGTCAGCCAACCAACGTAAAGGCCAGGCCTGGTAAGTAATTAGGGATAAAAGGAGTTTTGTTTAAGTTGCTTCTGCAACTAACGGGTCACATTGTAATCATTATTTTTTTTCTTTGTTGTGTTTGTATGTTCACTAAGCCGAGTTTAATTTTAATTGATTTTTGTTATCTCTCAATTGTGTATACCTACATTCTTTAATATTTTGTAATTATTGTGAATCATTATTATTTATCAGAACATCTGGTTTTTTTTCTTTTGCATTTATTTATTTTTTATGTGAAAAAAATGCACTGCAACAAAGCCTTTTGAATCTTGCTCTCTCCAGGGCCATTCTTCCATTACTCCTATCTTTTCTAAGTCCATGTGTTTTGGGGTTCTTGTACATTTCAGAGTTTTCAACATGCAACATATTGCCCCTTTAGTGCGATCATTTAATAATTGCATGACTTCTCATCATATCGCTGATTTTTGCTACCCCTAACTTGAGCGTATTCATTTCTGATTCTTCCTTTCTACTCTCGCCACTGATCCATCTCAACTTCCTCATCTTTGTTGCACTTATTCTATGTATGTATAGTTTCTTGATTGCTTAGCATTCTGCTCTGAATTTTTATTGTGAATTAAACTAATATTTGCTTCCACTGTCGATTAAAAAGTAACATTTGTTTCCACAAAATTACATAAACTGAATCATTGTATCTGCAGAACTGCTAGTGGAGTTATGTTTATCCTGATGGGGGTGGCATCTAGATGGTTTGATTTCGGTACCCAAAAAAATAAATATTGGCTACGCATTCTTTGTTGTGACAAAAAAAATGTTGGGTTTCCAATGGTCTTTCACTTGCAGGTACCAAGGTGCTTCCAATGCCTTTCCTTCTTCTGTTTTTTTTTTGGGGAGGGGGGTTGCGTGGGGGGTTTGGGACTTTGGGTTTGAAATTTATAATTTGTTTTCCTGAACAGTTCTGTACATGATACTTTCTGCATTTTGAATTAGGCTTTCCTTGTTGCTTTGTCTTCGGTGATGGTGGCATTATCCACTGCCCACAGAACTGAGAATCAAGAACTACATACACTGCACCAGTTGATAAACTGGTCCATAGCTGGTATGTTATAAGAATTTCTTGTTTTATCACTTGCAAGAAGTTTCAGTAATTATACCTACCCCTTTAGTGTTCTAGTTGAACTCACAGTTCATTTTTCTTTATTATTACTATAGTAATGTTTTGGTGGTGCTCCGAGTCAATCTTGTATGTGGTGAGTTTTTCTGTCATGTTATTCTCTCTAGTTGGTTAAACTTGTCTATGTTTGAGGGTGATACAAAAATTTTACGTAGCTTGTTAAAAGTTCTTATGTCCAGAAGGATCACAAATAGCGTAAAGGATTTCCAGCATTTGACCATGTTTTGGTGACTAAGAAAACAAAACTTTGTAATATGTTCTTCACATATATTTTTCATGTAAATGACTATTATAAGAAGTGAAAGCTGTGTCTTTGCAACACTTCTTTCTCACTTTTCCTGTTCAATATTTTCAGTGATTTGAAGCATTTGTAACTGCTAATCCATTATACTTCCACAAAAGAGTTATGCTTCTTTTTTCACTGCATTTGTTTTCTTCTTGCAGGTTTTTCTTTGGTTCTCCCTCTTTTCTCGTCAACTGGCCTTGTGGACCGACTTACTTCTATCTTTCTTGGTTTTGCACCTTCTTTTCTACTTCTATCAATTGGGTAATCATTCTTTTCAAGCTGCCATATATTATTATCTGAGCTGTTATGCAGATACAATGGAAATTATGTACATATAATGGTGCTTTTTATTCTATCAACATGTTTTGCAGATACGAAGCTGTTTTCTATGCTGCACTGGGTCTTGTGCTTATGGCATGGATATTGTTTGAGTGTGCAGTTCTCTATTTGAGCAAAGAAAAACTACACTCTACTTCATTGCAAAGTGCGGAGGATAAATCCTTTCTTAATCATGATGAAAGATGTTTAATGCTGTCCGATTTGAGAATTCCATTGATCTTTGTAAGTTATGTTCATATTTGTTGCTTAGAGTATTATGATCAGTGTCCAATACATGCCTATTTCTGGGTTTGTGGTTTGGTGGACAAAGACATCAAAGGTGGGATGGGTTGAACCAACTGGGATTAGCTTTTGGGAAATAATGAAGTCTAGACTTTACATTTCTCCAAGTTCTGTTTCATTTGTAATGTCAATGTTCTTACAATATGGAAATGTTTTAACCAAGGCTTTTAATTCAGCAGGGTACCTCATTTCTCCCCTGGTTTAAACAGCAATATTTCAGCGACATGGGGGTGGATTTGGTCTGTTTCACTGAAATTGACTGGATTTCCCTTCTCGTGCCCTAAATAGTTGATTTTTTGCATGAAAAATTCATGGACTGCCTTATGTTGTAGACTTGTTTGAATCATTATATTCGAAAGGAAAAAAGAAACCCCAAAGTGGTAGTTTGGCTTCGGACCGAATGTTTCTAGTGTATAGCGTAGCCTATTACATAATCTATTCTATACATAATTTAGCCCTAAAACGCACAACATCAGTAAAACAGTTGAAACATGCATTAGGAATGAAGAACCATAAAATTAGCAAGCATAATTTTTAAGGCGATAAGGCGACGGAGGCGTTTGAGGGTCTTTTGGAGCGCCTTAGCAATAAGGCGGGCATAAAGCGTCGCCTTATCAACTAAAGCGTTCCTGTGTAATTTTTTTATAAAACCAATCCATTTGGCTCAAATCCTATTTGAATCCTATTACTCATATGTTAAATAAATATTAAAGGTTCATATTCATACCAATATAAGATATTCATCAAGAAAACAAATCAATAAAGTGAATAAACTAAGTTCATCTTCATCAATCATCAATCATCATAACATATTAACATATAATATAAATACAAAATTATGAAACAAAATTATAAATATAAAGAAAAGAAGACATAAAAAATACAAGTATCTATTATACTTACCTCTATGATGCCAAAATGAGTGCCTAAGCCCTAAGGTCATCCACTACATTTCTACTCATGTCAAAGAAGAATGAAGCTCACCGTTGTCAGAGCATGCTCACCGCTGCCAGAGCAAAATGGTCGCCTGGTTCAGTGGTTCTTCCTTGTTCCTTGATTCATTTTCAAAGCCCTTTCTTAAAACCTTTGACAAAATCAAAACCCTGTTTGTGAATCGTGTATTTGTTTTGATTATTTTTGGTGGAGAAAAGTTGATCCCATACATCTCAAGTGTTAACAAAACCATACACCTACCAATAAAAAATCTATATTTGGAATCTTCATCAAGTAATTTTAAAATGTGTTTAAAAAAAAAAAAAATCCATAAGGCGCCACTTCACATAAGGCGGAGCACTGCCTTACCATCTCTAGACCTCATCAACGCCAAGGCACCTTAATAGCGCCTTAAAAACTATGTTAGCAAACATTCAACAATTATTAAAATGTGGAACCATTTAACATTACAATCATACAACAACAAATGTATAGCACAGTTGGTGAAGCTGTGAGGCGCTAAGCCCATGCTCACCAAGAGGTCTCAAGTTCAAACCTCCTGGTCATTTCTATAGAGTAGGTATTGATATATCTATATCCACACTCCATTGTCAAAGTTTCATAAGACGAAGTAAAATTGCCAACTGTTTGGATTTCAATATTCCAAGTTTACAATCCTATGTCAATATTACATAATACATACTGTTCCAAGAGGATCAAAATCACCAAGATATGATGTTGCTCCTGTAACTAATGGAATTATTGCTCGGACTGTATGACGGATGATGGTCATTTCATCCTCTTCTTGAATAATCTCTCAAAATCCATCATAACACCCCAATTGATGGAATGATCAATATATGCAAGGTTGCCCACCCAACATAGGGTATAGATCACTGGGCTATGGTGATAATGGAAATAGTGAACCCACTGTAACTACTAGGCGAAGTGGACATATATGGCTGGGGGATTTGGGTATGAGAAGAGGCTCTGCACAAAAGATGACCTACTATGTGACTAATCCTCAGACTCAATAGGGAAAGGAGCTTAATTTTTTCCAAAAAGCTGTTTCAAGAAAATCCCCAAATTCATACTAAATTCACATTCAACATTTGATTTATGTACATTGGATGTTAATATCATGATCAAGTACTGCTAATCATGCAATTCAAGCAAGGAAATGCAATAAATTTGAAGGAATTTGAGGATTTACTTTAATTTTTGAAATTGGGGGAAATCTGGGAAATGAGTCTTCATAGTCATCCAAATATTGATTCCACTAGTGATTTTTAACTTTCCTCAACTAACTTGAACACTTTATTAAAAAATCACTTTTTGATTTGTTAAGATATTTACAGTTGTTTGTTAGCGGTTAGTCAATTTTGGTGGTTTGTCTCTATCGTCTTGTGTTTGGTTTCTTCTTTTAGTTTCCTTATTGATTTATGTCAAGTTGTACTCAAAGTACAAGATCTAATAAAGTTTGTCTCTCCTAATAGTAACAAGTTAAATCTATCGTGGGTTCAAAAAATCCTTCCTCTTCTAGTGTAGGTATTGGTTATAGGTTCTTGGTTTGTCACATGGTATTCGAGCTGTAACCTGTCCTTGATAGCCGTAGTGGGTTCCTGGTCTGGAGAAGGAACCCTCTTTCATAGAAGAACAACTAGGCTAAAGATGGGTTTTTATGGGTTTTTGATGAAGATTGAAGTATTTGTATTGCTACTTGTGAAGTTTGAAAATCATTAAATCATGTACTGTAACTGATTCTCTCCTTGATGGTTTTTTTTTTTCTTTGGTATATGTTGTGTAACTTTAGTTACCACTAAGATGGATAACGAAATAGTGAACATTGAAGGGGGGGGAGAGAGAGAGAGACCACAAAGTGATTATTTTAGATATCTAGGGTTAACCATAAATAAAGAAGGTGTTATAGAGGATGGTATTTCACAAAAAATTAAAGTGGGATGGATGAAATGGTGAGGTGTGTCCAGAGGTGTTGTGTGATCGACAATTTACTCTAAAGCTTAAAAGAAAATTCTATAGGATAGTTGTACAACCGTCTATGATTTATGGGGCAAAATGTTAGGCAATTAAGAAGCCTCGTATAGAGATGGATGTAAGACAAAACTAGGAAGGATAAAGTAAGGAATGACCATATCAGAGCTGAATTGGGAGTTGTCCCGATACATGATAAACTTTGAGAAAGTCGTTTGAGGTGGCATGACCATGTTCAATGGAGGCCTTAGGATGCACCAATACTGAGGAGTGCATCTGATTCAGATTGAAGGATCTAAAAGAGCTAGGAGTAAGTCTATGATGGCCCCTATGCGAAGTAGTAAAGAAAGACATGCATAGTTTAGGTCTTGAATCATGTATGACTCAAATAGAGCTGTTTGGAGGGAAATGATCTATGTAGCTGACCCGATTTAGGTGGGATATTGCCGAGTTGTTGATGTTGTTGCGGTGTTCTTTTCTTTTACTTTTAATTTTATTATCTTGTCTTTGCTCGGATCCATGTAGCTGGCGCCGTTTAGTTAGGATAGGGCCAAGTTTGTTGTTTGTCGAAAATTGATGAACATACCTGAAGAAAATCTCTGGTTATTACTTTACTGCTGGAAGATTTCTGGTTTTTCTTCTATTGCTAAAGTTCAAAGGTTTTCTGGTTAGAAGTGTTCATTCTTCTGCTGGATTGTCTGGTATCTGGTATGTTGTGATCAATATACAGTACTGGTTTATTTTATTCTGGTTTTCTGCTGAAACCCTAGTTCAGTTGATGTCGATTTGCTACCCTGTTATTATCGGAGAAGATTGGAAGGTCGTGTGTTTGGATGTGCGATGCTCCCTGCTATGGGTTCACTGTAACTGTTCTATCATGTTACAACTCCTCCAATAGTTATCATTAATCCCTTACTGTGATTGGTTTTGTTTAAAGGTTAATCCACTGTTGATTTGCTATCACGAGGTAGGAGACCCATTCTTTCCGATCTCAGTGGTCTTCCATTTCGTTTCTGCAATGTGCCTTGGTTACCGCACCCTCTTTCCTTGGTTATCACAATCCATTTCATGGTAAGAATGGGATTCTGCTGGTTGCGTGACAATCCAGAGGTTGAAGACAGATTGCTCCCCCACTCTTTCAAGTTACTTTTATTTAGGGTTGATTTCCCCTTTTGTCCCTCACCTTTTTGGTTAATTGAGTTATTATCTTAATTTTTTATTTTCCAAGTCTACCTCCATACATCATCATTACCTTATTGAGTTTTCATATTTACACCCTCATGTTATCTTGTTTTAAGGCATCAATTCTTCTTTATTTTTATGAGTTTTCTCTTTTAACCCTACCATATTCCTTTATCCTCTCTTGTCCATATTTTATAACTCAGTCCAAATTTACCCTTTGCCTTTGCTTGTGCTTATGAGTGGATTTCATCTAATTACAGTTATGCCATCCCCTTTTCAAGTTTGGTTATTTACAATTCTGCCACCAATCTCCTTTGCTACCTTTATATTTACTGTTTTTCCACCAAGCTCTTGATTTAAGTTTTGTCTTGGTTGGATGGGCCCACAAGTGTAGCCATAATTTACAGAAATGCCATTGGGCTTATATATTTGCCTTATTATTGCTTTGGTGGCCCAAAATCACATCAGATTGGTACTCAGATTTTTGTTTTTTTCAGGATTGTTTCTTGCATGGAGTGATGATTGTGCATGTCTGGTGTTTTACCGTGGGGGGAGACTGGTGATTATTTTAGGGATTTATTTGCAACTGCTCTTGATTATTGGGATTTGGAGAGATGGGATATTCTTTTGTTGCATATTTTGTATTATTTGTCTATATGTAATGCTACATGTGAGGGGGAGATTGAAGATTATTATTTGCTTAGCTCAAGTCATCAGTGATTGGAGTTATTATCTGCTCGAGATTATCTCATTTGAAGATTTATTATTGTTTATCTACTTGTGTCCACTACAACAATTTGATCAATGAAGATGGCATTCAGGAACAATGCAATTTGTTTGGTTCACAATAACTTTATGTTGCCTGGTTCACGACAACCTTATGTTACCTGGTTCAGAACAACCTCATGCTGCAGTTTTATCTAAGACCTTATTTGGGGCTCTGGAGTGAGTCTAATCTTCACTAATAAAATATCTAATTATGTGATCTTTAGTAATCACATTATTGTTACCCTGTTGTTGGAGTGCCTTCTTTGAGGAAGACTTATGATGTAGCTGTTGTGGAGATTACTACTTGCTTACTTTGAGAAGTGCTTATGATGTAGCTGTAGTGGAGATTATTACTTGCTTACTTTGAGAAGGGATTATGATGTAGCTGTTGTGGAGATTACTGCTTGCTTTCTTTGAGAAGGGCTTATGATGTAGCCATTGGATGTTGCACTTTTATTTGTCTTTGTGAAGATGACTATTTACTATCTGCCTTCCTTGGGAAGAGATTTTGATGTTGCTGTTGTTGTTTCTGGTATGCTGTATAAATTTTTGCTGTGGTTGGTGTTTATTATCACTTATTTCTTTTCGTTGTCGTTTGGATAAGTTCGACACAAAGATTTTTATCTGCTATTGTTGCTGGTGGTTGATGTGCTTGAGCAGATATTGCTTCTGGATTTATGATGATTGATTGAATTTCTCTCCGTGTTCACTGTTTTCTACACTATTTAAGACTGGTGCTGCTTTAATGTCTATTATTGTTGTTCTAAGCTGGAGCCTTTGTTATATATATATATATATATACTCACACACACACACACTCCAGCTTGAGGGGGAGTGTTAAGAGACGTACATTGTCCTGGGGTGCTAATATGTGCTTTACATGTTAGCGGTTAGTCACGTTTAGGGGTTTGCCGCTAACATGATATACTTGTGTTTAGTTTCCTTGTTGGTTTATGACTTTCTTGTTTTCTAAGTAGGACTTTTACTTAGATTATATTTGCTTTATCTAAACATTATAAATAAAGGTTGTCTGTCCACAATGAATCTATCGTGGGTTCGACAAATCCTCTCTTCTTTCCTCCTCCTATTGCAGGTACCGGTTACAGCCTTACAGGTTCTGGGTTTATCACAAGATTAAATTAACTTGACTACTTAATAGCACATGGGACCTACACAATCTTAACCCAACCATGGGCCCTAGTAAAGTATTCCGAAACCCAATTGGCTCAATTGGACGCCTGTTAATTGCATCAGTGCTGGTGGCATGGTTTAAATTTCATTGCTTTGTCGAAATTGCTCTTGTACCATTGTCTCTTCATGCTCCTGAGTTAAAATTCTGAATGTTTCTTAGGTCTGATGACTTTGTGCTAAATTGACTCCATTGTTCTCTGAACTCCATAGAGTTACAGTCAATTCTGAGGCCAGTAGTTCCATATATTTGAGAATATTTTATCTGAACTTGATAGTTACCTCTTCCTCTTTGAAAAAAAAGAAAAAGAGAGAGAGCTATTTCAGTGCCTTCAAAACAGTTAAAAATGGGTCAAAAACTTGTGCTATGGTTGAAATGTTCCTTTTCTCTTTTTGGATGAATAGTTGAAATGTTCCTTAGACCATCCTCCTTCTCTGTTGATCAGTCCAATTGTTGAGTCGGATATTTTTAAACTAAAAATTTGACCTTCCCATGAATCTAAGCTTTCTTATTTTGATGGGCTTCAAATAAGCTCTAATTGATGCTTTTGCAAGTTTATTGAGTTCACTGCAGAAATTTAAACATAAAAGTCATTAAACTTCCTTGCAGATATGTTCTGCAATCAAGTAGGCAACATCTTTGTTCTATTATTATTTTCAGTATCTGATGCCATCTTGTGCCTTGTTGATTGTTTTGTTTAGGGTTGCTTTGTTGGAATACCTATGCATCTGTCTTAGTGATGCTGCTTCATCCATGGCATTATATAATTTCTGCCATCTCTGTTTTGTAGATGGTCTTGTTTAATGTGGCCTTTTTCGGTACGGGTAACTTTGCTAGTATTGCAAGCTTTGAGATTTCATCTGTTTATCGGTTCATCACAGTCTTCAGTGTGAGTAAAGGCTGGTGGCTGTCAACTTCAATGCTTACTTATATCTTATGTTGGGTATCTGTTACTGATATGTGTGGTTTACTCTTCATTGCAGCCATTTCTGATGGCAGCCCTGCTTATTTTCAAGTTGTTCATCCCCTTCATGCTTGTGATGTAAGTGGGATTTTGTGATTACATTCTTTAATTTTACATGTGGCTTTGTTGGCTTCCAAACATAGCCTTAGGCCTGTTCTTTTCTTCTGTATTTAAAGTTCATTTGCATGGTGTTTTACCTTTTACTAATTGGCTTCTCATGTATACACCATCATTTTGAAGGACAAAAATGGACTATATGAAGTTTTTGGGACCCTTGATTTGAGCCACTGGAGGGGGGATGAGGGGGGATGATGTGGCCATTTGGACCTTTGTATAGGCATTTGTCTTTATTGGTTGTGTCCCTCGTAATTGAAGATGTCAAAGTGCTGATATTTTTTTGGGGTAAATCAGAGCCCAAAAAAAGAGCGCAGGTAGCTTATGAGCTAAAAATTCTCCCACTATGAGATGATATTAGCTAACTGTGGACCTTAATTCTAGTATGTGTTAAGACTTCTATCTGCGGCTTATTGCTGATGTAAATTCTCTTATCACCCAGCCTATTCTCTAATCCATAAAATAAGGCTGGTTGCAGGTCAACCAACTGCTTGGGTCCAACAGTACTATAGACATGGATTTATGAAAGTTGTAATAAACATTAAACATATTCAATTTTAAATGCAAAGTTGTAGATCAATTGCATAAAGTGGTAAAAAGCATATGCTAGGTGGTTCAAATGTTCACCCTTTTCAATGACCTGGTGATGGGTTAAACTTGGTGACTTGACTCGGAGCCCATTTTAAGTTGTTCTCCAGCTTGGTTTTTAAAACATTGGCTTGAGTAGTTTTCTATTAGGCTCAGCTTGGATAATGAGTTCCCAAACATCTAGGGACTGTTCAGTTTTTGCGTTGGACTTTGGTATGATTATCAATCCATCTGGCGGACTAAATTACCACTTGAGTAACTAAGTCACTCCTCTCAATTGAAATTTGATACCTATATTTTAAGGTGAGTTTTCTATTCCTATTTGTCATGGGAACTTACACAATCCCCTGGTTCCTCCAAATATCTAACATGATTTACTATGATTCCCAGCTTGCTATACAAACCGAGCCTTGAAGTAAATTAAATGAATTCATTTTGTTAGTGTTTTATCTTTAGTATGGATTAAGTTGTAAGTTTTAAAACATTCACTCTCTAATGCATTGATTTGGATCTGTAAAAACACAATGGATGGTAATGGTGTATGTAGCATTTTGTTGGGAATGAAGGGTTGTCAACCCTGGTTGGACACAGTAAGGTTTAAATGGACCCAGTCCATTTGACACCACTGATGATCAAAATCTTCTCTTACAGGCTCTGAAATATTTTTAATGCCTGCAAAATATTTTTTCCCTCAAAAAATGTTGTTTTACTTTTACCTGGAAATTCTCTGCAGTTGTATAATGACATTTTATATTCACTCTCTTCTTTGAACTGAAAATGCAGATGTACATTTAGTGCAATAACCAAGTTAGCAAGAGTTCCACGTATGGGGTGCTATTTCCTTGTTATTTTATTTTCGGATGTAATGACCATTCATTTCTTCTTCAAGGTATGTGCGCTATCCTCTTTCAGACATTAGAAATGTTCTATGTTTTTGTGTCACAGCATGCTTTGGAGTCCCTGACAATCATCAGTGAATGAGACCTTAATCATTTTCATTAATTTTGTTACAACTTTTTAACTTCCCTGGGGGTTTTGAATGTGAAATTTGGCAATGCAAGAGGGACTTGTGCTGGACTGCATATAGTTAGTTTGCATTTTTCATGCTTCATCTGAGATGCTATTTAATCAATGTTTTTGATACTTACGAACAAGTGATAATGATGATGATTATTTTATTTGTCAGAATTATCATTATCAAGTTATTGTGGGTGACTATTGGAAGTTAGGAAAATATGGCAGGATTAATGACATTTGGACATTAACTTTTGCTGCCTTTCCCTCGTAGTTTGGCGTAATCACGTAGCATAGCCCTGGGCATTCAGTAAAGAAAATCCCATACTTACGAATGTGAGTTATACTAGACTACTAAAAAATATTAGGGAACCATTAAAGTTGCCAAAAAATTTAGTTAATTGGAGTAATAATTGTAAAAGAAATTCCATGGGAACACTTGTAAGAAAGTTAAATCTCAGTCATTCTCTTATTTTACAGTTAAACTGATAAGCAGATTAAATTGAGGTAAAATTGCGTCGAAAGTAAGCCAACTTATTGTCACTTGTCTGAAGTCTTTGCCAATATGCACTAGTAACCCATAGAGAGTTTGGCATAATCTGAAATCCAAGTTGCTGTTATCTTCTTTGATAATTCTTTCTTTGTGATCCTTCCTGTCATCGTTGATTAGGTTAATCTGGATCATGCAAATAGGTTCTCATACCCTGTAACCTGTCTACTTCTAATATATTAAATACTGTTATGTGGTGCCTTGAGGAATGCCAATGAACTGAATTTATTTTATATTTTCCGTTTTGAAGCTCATTAGTTTACGACATATTGGAATAATGAATAGGTATACATAAGGTGTTAATTGGTTCGGTTTCGGTTTAAACGGTTTGGTTCGGTTCGGTTCACATATATTTTGGCTGAAACCATAACCACACCATTTATTAAACGGTTGCACTTTCTGAAACTGCAACCATTTAGTAAACGGTTTTGGTTTCCACGGTTTTTAAATGGTTTCGGTTTCACGTTTTAAACGGTTTCGGTTTATTCCATATGGTCTTTAAATGGTTAGCAATCGGTTTGCTAGTTTATTCCCATATTTGCTAAAATTTGCTTTTGGTGATAAATGATTCAATCTGGAGAATGTGAAATGCAAACCATTATGTTTTGTTAAAACAACCAAACAATTAAGCACAAAAAAATATTTTGATAGAAAATAGTCTCAAGCGCATCTAACAAGTCAGTAAGTAATGCTTACAACAGGGGTTTTCTTCTCTCCCCCCAAAATAATGTGTTATAATATTATAAAATATATATTTAATATGCCATGGTATAAGCAATGCATACATTTTACATAGTGCGTTGAATTAATTTAATCGGCATTTCAAACAATGAGCAAGCTACCTCTAGAATTACTTGCAGACTTGCAGCACTCAATCTTTGAATCAAATGAGATACTAATGATATTTTGCAACCACCTCATTTAATCTTTAAACTGGTTAATTGGATCGGTTTTCACGGTTTCAATTCGGTTTGAAACCACGGGTTAAACGGCTTGGTTCGGTTTCAACCCGTTTAGCTAATTGGCCCGAAACTTGAAACCATAACCGAACCATTTACTAAACAGTTTCGTGGTTTCAATATAAATGGCTCGGTTGGGTTTCGGTTTAAAATTCACATCCTTAGGTATACATATAAATGTGGAGAAATATTTTTTGTGGGGGAGTGTGGCCCCTGTGACCACACACATGGGGGTGTTTAATGACTAGGCCACCCCCCATGAAAGGGAAAATGACGGCTCTGGATGCTTCGTTGCTTACTCTTATTGGTCCTCATGCACATCCAAGAACCGCACGCCTCCACAAGAAACACTTCTCATATATATATATTTTATATGCTTGCATTCTAGCCTTTGGAATCTCTCTGATTTTTTTGTTTGGATGTATGACAGGTACGAAATACGGGAAGTTGGATGGAAATAGGTAACAGCATCAGTCATTTTGGCATCGTGAGTGCCCAAGTTGTGTTTGTGCTGCTTCTGTTTGCGCTCACAAATATATACACAAAAGATATTGAAATTGGATCACGGGAGACATCTCGGAAAGCAATGTAGTCCATGTGAACCTGGGATTTTGACATTTATTTCAATGAGCAAATATTTCTATGTACAGCGGCTCTTTGCAATTCTTACTAGAACGTACACTATTTTTTAAGCAATTGTAGGGGGGTGATTGTTTTTGGAATCTTTAGTGCCTCTATTTTTACCAGGATATGTTTTCCAATATAAACATTTTACTTTGTAGGGGTGAATTTTTTTGGACTGATTGGTGCCCCTCTTTCGGCCAGGATGTTTTCCAATGTATAAAAATTGATTTTCATTTGTACTTTGATCTGGATTGAATGGAGAGAGAGAGAGAGAGAGAGAGAGAGTTCCACCCATTAAAAAAATGAGCTAGAGAGAGTTCTCATTAAAAAAATTGAGGTATGCTACTTTCTATTGAGTTGAACTTATTAGGTATGTATGTGCAAATGCAGCATGTATTGCAGCCCCGATGGGGAGGGCATCCTCATCAATTGTGAAGTAAGGGCTATGTGGTGGGTAGACTGATCCCAGCCTTTCATTCCTTGTACCAATCAGGAGAAATGATCCAGGAATCTTGTCCATGTAGAAGGCAAAATCTTCACTACCCATGATGCAAGGAGCAGTGTGAGTGTTTTTCTCTCCCACGATCTCTGTTGCGACATTGTGCATGATACCAAAAATTCTTTCATTGTTCACAGTTGGAGGAAGCAGTGGATGGTCCTCTTCATGAAAGGCTATCGTAGCTGAGCATCTGTGTACTGTTGCTTGCCCTGTAATAACCTGAAACCAGGAATTGCAACATGGAAGTAAGAACCTCAAACAGGGAATATGAAGAGATATCGTGTTTGAAGTATAAAGGGATATCTATCTAGAGTACCTGTTGTATTCTTTGCTTCAACAAATCGAGTTTCTGCTTGTTGAATGCCCTGAAAGTGCCACCAATTACAGCCGAGTCCGGGATGACGTTGAAGGCACCTCCAGCTTGAAACGAGGACACAGACACAACCTGCATTCCATGAGATACAACCTTAACTTCTGCAACATAGTTTCCCAGGTCAATTTTTATGAAACTCTTATGGGGATTACCTGGGACTGTAAAGGGTCTGTTTCTCTTGAAACAATATGTTGCAAGCTAACGACAGATGCTGAGGCTGCCAGGACAGGATCAATAGATTCCTGGGGTGAGGCTGCGTGACCTCCTTTCCCTTTGATCTCTGCTTTAAAGGATCCACAACCTGCTAAAAACTCTCCAGGTCGAGAAGCCACTGTACCTATTCCATAACGATGAACCACATGCATCCCAAAGATTGCTTCCACATTTTCTAGTGCACCTTCTTCCATCATTCTAAGTGCTCCACTGCCCAATTCCTCGGCGGGTTGAAATATAAGAACTACAGTTCCCTGAATAATATATAGCAATGCAGATGCTGGGATGAGTAAGGAAGGTGAAGATGCATTATTATTGAGATTAGAAAATGCACTCTTAAACTAACTCTGTTTTATTACCTGTAATGTGTCCCTGAATTCTTGCAGTATCTTTGCAGCACCCAGTAGCATGGTAACATGTGCATCATGCCCACAGGCATGCATTTTCCCATCTATCTTGCTCTTATGCTCCCACTCTACCAATTCCTACACATGAACATAGACATTAATTGTAATGCTTCATTGCTTTGTCTCCCCTTAATGAATAATTTTCTGCTACACAGCTCAAAAAAATGGAGCTAGGACCAACATGGTATCTTCACTGAAAACCCACAATTGTACTTGGGCTTATAAGTGAATTAACAGAAAAGTATATCTAGGACAAAATTGTTTCAGATGTTCAAAGACTTCTATTATTCAATAAAATCTGTATAAAACCTGGGCAATTCAATGATTTCTATTACCAGAGAAATCTTTCTGATTAGCCAACAGAGGTCACATTCCAGTGTTTTCCTTTCACTAACAATGTTTGGTCTAAAACATTGGTCATCAGCCATAAGTTTTGGATATTATATTGATAATATCCATCAAGAATCAAAATAGAAATTAAGGAATAAGAGATTAACCTGAATCGGCAAAGCATCCATATCTGCTCTTAAAGCAACAAAGGGAGGAGACCCTGATCCTATAGTGGCCACCACACCAGTACCTGCAACAGGCCATCGATATCCAATACCCATCCGATCAAGCTCACGTCTTATCACAGCACTTGTCCTGAATTCTTCATAACCAAGTTCTGGGTACTCATGGATCTCCCTCCTTATCCTCTTGAGCCACTCCACATTCTCAGTTGCATTAGCTACCCTAATTATCTCTTCTTTGATTGAAGAAGAAGGATATCCATAGTTCCCAAGAGTAACTATGGAAGATTTTGGATTAGAAGAAGAGCTGAAAGAGATAAGGTTGAAGAATAACAGGAAGAGATGAAGGTAAAATAAATGATCCATTCCCCAGGTCAGTCTGTTCAGAAGATTATACAGCAGCAACAACCACCTCTACAATATTTGGAGAAGAAAGGTTTATCTCCTTTGTCCTTTATACATTTCTTATCTAGTTTTAATTCTTAAATAAGGTTCTCAGGTTGAGGACGGAAACACAAGAATATGAGGTCTACCAATTACATTATTCTCTGTTTTTATTATTGGACTTTTATGGACGTCTT
Source organism: Macadamia integrifolia (assembly GCF_013358625.1). Taxonomy (NCBI): domain Eukaryota; kingdom Viridiplantae; phylum Streptophyta; class Magnoliopsida; order Proteales; family Proteaceae; genus Macadamia; species Macadamia integrifolia. The sequence goes on along the minus strand of NC_056560.1, from coordinate 11,094,520 downwards.
CAAATAAGTCTCTTTCTATGAAGGATGGAGAGACGGCAAAGAGAGGGAGGTCGAAGGTAAGTGAAAATAGCACGTGGGTAAATTGGGTTTGATCGTGATAAATGATAAGAACGTGAGTGGGGTATACATTTCAGTCTTCGCTTCTTGGCCCTTCTTCTGTGAAGTTTCATCATATAGGTATCTTATATTTAATGTTTTTTAGGTGGTGTTAGCTGTGACTTGTGAGGTACGAATAGGACCACGTTTATTAAATAATTGGAGCCAGCTGGTGAGTTTGAGACGCAACTTTTTTTTTTTTTTTTTTAAATTTTTAGATGCAACTTGATTTGCTAAATTTTTAGGGCATCCACCATGGGCATTAGAGTGGAATATCTTATCTTTTGATTTGGAATTTTTTTTTTCTTATTTTTTTAGTTTCACGTGATAAATTTTAGAGGCCCCTGCCCCTTAGAATCAGAGACTATGTCTGCGTGTGGAGAACATGGACGAATAATCTTTTTCTTTCCTTTTTTATTTTTTATTTTTTAAAAAATTTTAATTATCTGATTTTTGTTAAGAGATGGACAAACACATCACCTATGTGCGGTGAATTAGCAGGTGACACTAGGGAGCATAAGACAGAGCATCATATAAGAGTGATTCAAGTCATTTCAAGGGAGAAAGAGAGACACGAGGCACACTAGCTTGTGGCATGTGGGCAGTGTGCCTAGCCTTTTCTCTACTTTTTTTCTACTGTTATTTATTTTTCTCATTGTTTGTCTCCATAGTCAATTAAACACTAAAAGTCATGTTAAGCATTTTGTAATTAATTAACAGTTTCTAATATGTGCTAATAAGCATTCATGTTTTTAATTTCTTGATTTTTAAATTTAAAATATGTCAAAAATACAAAGTCCAACAAAGTGGATGGATTAGTAACTCTATGACTTTTAATTTTATCACATGGAGTATCAAATTTCAGGTCCAATTCAATCTTATGACCATTTTATGTTGCACATTTCCTTTTAATTTTTGATGTAAAATATGCATCAAAGTGGAAGTTCTTTTCAAGGAATAGCACCAAAAAAGCAGCAATAGATAAACTTATATACGTTCTATAACAAAGGAAAGTAAGACTTGAACACTCGCAACATTAACTTGGAGAAGATTCAATGCATCCTTCATTTTAGTATGGGAAAAGATTGGGCATGTTGCTGGATGCCTAACCTATGTCACACACTATCTTTTTCTTTTCAAAATGACTTTTATGCCCTTTCCATCTCAACCCCATCATTGGTTGAGCCACCAACTCTAAAAAAAACTAAAGGTGTGCCCATCTTATGCCCTTTCGATACATATTAAAAAAAAGTGGAGGTAGTGGTATTAATACTATCTATCCAATGATCAGAATTATGATGACATCATTGCATGTGGTACAATGAATAAGGGCTGTTTGATATGTTTACCAAAGTTAAGCCATTCAAATGGGTCTTTCTTTTATGTTTATAAATAAAGAAGGGTATATTATATTAGGACAGTGATGTGGCAATTTCAGTCACATAATGGTGTGAATTGATCACATATAAAAAATTTAGGGAAAATGATAACTACCCAATTACTTGTGTCTATGCCAAGACATAGACAGATGCTAAAAGACCACGAAGCCCCCTTTCATGCATTGAAGATGCCTCTGCATGGCCTCCTAATTGGTCTACACATTGGTGCAGTAACTACGTAAGTAGGTAGCATTCTTTTGCCCCAAATTTTATATTTAAATTCAATTATATATCTTCTCATGTAATGGTATCTTCCCATATTTGTTCTTGCAACCTCTATCTCTCCATGCTTAGAATATTTCAAAAATAGTCTTGAATTTTTCATCATCTAATCTTGTCACTTGACAAATTCCATTTAAGTTGAAATTTAACATATGAACACAGACCCATGTCCACAAATTTTTTCCATATCCAACGAAATATGATAATGACAACAGTAAGTCTTTTACATTTTTGTTTTTTTGGTTGAAAGAGATACCTTATATTAAAGAAATAGAATTAACAACACGAGTACGAGCCACAGACTGGGAATCAGCCGCTAAAAAAGGGGAGACAAAAGAGGGAGGGGAAGAATCCCAAATGGTGTAACAACCAGAATTACATCCATGAGAAGCAAACTGATCAGCAACAAAATTAACTTCACGAAAGGTATGAATAAACGTAATATTGTGAGACTGTGCCTTCAACACACGGCAATCTTAATGATCGAAGTAATCCTCCAAGGAGTTTCATGAAGAGGACCCTGAAGAAGATTAATAATCATCCAGTTGTCCCCTTCAAAAATGAGACTAAGGATTCCCTTAGAAATAGCCAAGATCATAATACGAAGAATAGCCAATGCCTCTGCCACATAGAAGAAAGTATAACCAATATAATCAGAAAAGCCCCATAAAAATTGGCCTGTCCAGTCACGGACAACCCCGCCAATCCCTACAGGGCCAGGGGATCCCAAACAAGCGCCATCCACATTCGCCTTTAAGAAGTTTTCTAGAGGAAATTGCCAGGCAATGTGAACAGTAGAAGTAGAGCGAAAATGTAGTTGAGTACTAGTGAAATACTCTTGGGCAAAACACTTGCTTGAAAACTAGATAGCTTGAGGAGAGGTAGAGACATCTTTGAAGACCTTGTCATTATAAGATAACCAAATGTGCCAGATGATACTTGCCATGAGAGCTTTGATCCAGTTCTTGGTAGATAAAGGGGCTCTGCAACTGAGCAAAGATGCAATCCAATCGTGAATGGAAGTGCGTGGGACATTGAGGTGAGAGAAACCAGAAGAATCCCAAATGAATTTAGAGAATGGAGAGAGGAGGAACAAATGATCACTTGTTAGCGCTTCTTGAGAGCAAAGAGGACATATTGGATTCAAATGAAATCCTCTGGAATTCAAAAGACCAGCATGTGGGACACTATCTAACAATAGCTTCCAAAGGAAAACCCTGATTTTTGGAGCTATAGAGATGTGCCAAATCTACTGCCAAAGAGGATTAATGGGAGGCTTGGAACCATGTAATGAGAGCCTGTACGCTGAAGAAACTGAAAATTTTCCAGATGAGGTAGGCTTCCAAATGATGGAATCAGAGGAGGAAGAAATCGGAATCGGGATAGAAAGAATGGTGGAAGCAATTTCTGATGGCCACCAATAATTGACGAGGCTGGTGTTCCAAGTTAGAGAAGAAAAATTTATAAAAGTTGATACTGATGAAGGACAATTTCTTAGCAAAGGGAAGGGTGCAGCTGATGGGTTAAAATTGGGAATCCAAGGGTCAGTCCAAGGATTGATGGCAGTAAGTCTTTTACAGGAGCCAATATAAGTACTAATTGATGGCCTACCATGCAAATGCACTGCCCATGTTAATATGATAATGAAGGCAATCAAGTCTTTTATAGGGAGTCAATATAAGTATTAGTTCCACCGAAAAAAAATATATATAAATATATATATAGATAAGTAATAGTTTTTTTAAAAAAAAAAAATATAGGCCAGATATCAATCATAATGGAACTGGTACTGTCACTACCAATACAGGGCGAGGCAAAGAAGCAAAAACCGGAGACTTGAT
>NC_056560.1:11060678-11090902 GCF_013358625.1 Macadamia integrifolia | reverse complement strand
AAAAAAAAATTAAAAAAAAAATTAGAAGAGAAGTTAAGAGTAAAAGACTAAATACATCAATGTCACTGTGAGAGATACTAATATTAACCCTATATGCTAAATGTGCCATGTCGATGGTTGGCCTAACCAATCCAATATCAGTACTTAGAATCCAATCATGTAAATTCAATTTAAATGGAATCATGTGGAACTACGGTTTCAACAAGGGTAAAACAAAGGGAAGAGAAAGCTACTCGCATGCTTGTGTTTACGCTTAGACACAAGCATACGCGAAAAATAAATTATTACAGAATCTTGTGATAAGTAAAGACGCAATAATCATCTAGAAAGAAAAAAGCTTTGCTAACTTTCTTTTTCTTCGTGCCATAGCCGTTCGATAAAATCTGAAAATAAATCCCTCTAACAGTTACAATGAGAAGAAACTAAATTCTCTACCCAAAAAAAAAAAAAAAATCAAAATGAAAACAGATGCTAAAAATGTGTCCCTTGGTTTAAGAGATCGGATCGGTATTGACTTTGATTGATCCTAATTCTTGATTGATAGCATCAGTGGATCAATATGAGAGAAGGGTAAAACAGTAAAAAAATAGTATTTAAATTAAAACCAAGAGTATTTATGTCCGATCCAAGCTGATCTAAATCAATATTGAATCAGTATTGGCTTTGAACGATCCCATTCCCGAATAATCCCGAGACCCCCGCATGAAGCTTTTTAAACTGAATTTCCAAGATTGCCCCTCAACTCGAACCAGGGAATCACACTTGTAAGGGTAACAAAAATAATAGTGAATGAACTCTTTCACTCTCCGTTGTGACAGATAGAAGAATCCTTTGTATAAATATGAAAAAAGGTGTATAGTTATATATAGAGTCAAGCTGGGTCAGGTCGGGTTCAAACCAAGGCCTCAGTCAAGCCCATCTCAGCTTTTGTTTGGCCTGGTCCCAATCCTAGCTTGCCCTGCAGCATGAAAAAGCTCAGCCTATGCCTGCTGGGCTCAAGGGGCTCAAGTTAGGCTTCTTGTGGGCTCGGGCTTGTTGGGTCAAGCTTGCATCTGTATTTGATAATAATAGTCAACAAAATCAAGTGGTTCAAATCAGTCTCCCAAATTTTGTTCTTCATTCCCCGACCCCTTACTTTCTTTGCTTCTGGTGTTTCTCCTCTGCTTTGATCACGTCTTCTCTGTATTCATGAAAAATATTCTAAGTATGGAGAGAGATTGTATGGATGAACATACATGGATGTATGCTGTGTTATTACATGTATACGGTAAAATCTATTTAAATTTTGATAGGTGACCAATTAACATCAAAGCAATTATAAAATAGTGTTATTGCAATTCTGAGAATTAGATTGATAGTACCTAAACCACCACCACTACCACCATCACCACCTTTTTAAAATATTTATCAATCTACCGAGTCTTGAAGACTTACTTTTCTTTGTTTTGAAATTTATATAGTTTCTCTAGTGCTATTTTGTTGATATTCCTTAAAAAGATCTCAGTTTGATCTATTTTTTACAATTAAAATTACAAGGAAATCTGCGACATAAGATGATCCCAGGATTGATTAGACCCAAAATTTGACACTTGATATTCTTTGGACTTGTTCAATTCAAATTCCACACGACAGAAATAAAGGTCAGGTTACAAAATTCATCCAATTTGTTGGACTTGGTCCCTTTTGCATATTTTTAATTTAAAACTCAAAGAAAAATAAAATCCCAATGTTTATCATTGCAAATTGAAAAAAAAAAAATAATAATAAGAAAATGCTTAGCATGATTTCTGTTGCTTAATTGACAATGGATATCAAAAGTGGGAAAATATATAAGAATATCTATTAATTAGAAGAAAAAAATATCTCTCTACAAATTATCACGTGAAATTATATAGAAATTAAGAAAACACTATAAAAATTCAAAAAATAAAAATCATAAAAGACAATGTGGTTCTTGCACCCAGATGCAGAGGATGGCAAAATGACTACCTCACCATTCATGAAAATCTGAAATTCCATTCTTGATGATGCTTCCACTAGTTCATGTTGATGCTAGGACCACACTGTCATTTAAGAACCCTATCTCCCCCATCCACCCCACCCTCCACAACCCAAAAAAAAATAATTCCAATTCCGAAAGGTAAGATATTCCACTCTATTGGCCATGGCGGATGATGTGGAAGGCCTGCAACTTTTGCAACATTGAGTTGCGTCTCAACGCCATCAGCCTTGCTCCAATTATATTTATAAGCGTGGTCCTCCAGTAGCCCTACCTTACAAGTCACAGACTCACAGTTGGCAAAACCTAAAAAAACATAAAATATAGGCCAGATATCAATCATAATGGAACTGGTACTGTCACTACCAATACAGGGCGAGGCAAAGAAGCAAAAACCGGAGACTTGATTGTACACCACTAACCCATTTTACCCACGTGCTCTTTTACCTTGGCCTCTACCTTTCATATTATTTAGTTGCGTCGTCAACCTTAGAACATTATTTGAGAATTAAAATAGTATAGAATTAGAGATAAGAATTGTATTGAAGACCGAAGAAGATTGCCATGAATTTATTATTGAAAATATCTTCTCTGCCTGACCTGAACTGAACTGGCTTGTTTGTTATTCCATGGATCATTTCTTTTTCCTTCATCTCATCCTGTTACTCTTCAACCTTATCTCTTTCAGTTCTTCTTCAAATCCAAAATCTTCAATTTCTTCTTCTTCTTCTTCAATCAAAGACGAGATAATTAGGGTAGCTAATGCTACAGAGAATGTGGAGTGGCTAAAGAGGATAAGGAGGGAGATCCATGAGTACCCAGAACTTGGTTATGAAGAATTCAAGACGAGTGCTGCGATACGACGTGAGCTTGATCGGATGGGTATTGGATACCGATGGCCTGTTGCAGGTACTGGTGTGGTGGCAACCATAGGGTCAGGGTCTCCTCCCTTTGTTGCTTTAAGAGCAGATATGGATGCTTTGCCAATTCAGGTAATCTCTATCTTATTGCTTCATTTCTATTTTGACCCAAAGAAGACAAAAAAAAAAAAAAAAAAGGAAAAAAGAAATGAAAAGATAGCTATGCTGTTATAGAGTTGTAGTTCATAATGTCAATGAGCCAAATAATTTTGTCCAAATGTTGTTCTTGAGGTTGAGGATATTGTAAGAAAAAAAAAAAATGGTCAAAAGAGGACTATTCATTGATTAATGTAGAATACGAAGAAGAAGGATTACAAGATTCCTTCAACCACGAAGAATATTATCAATATATCATCATAAACATTATTTTCTTTTGGGGTAAAACATCCTAAAAATTATTAGTTACAGTAAAAAAATTAAATGTGACATCTGTCGATTAATCACCAAGCTTCTACAATTGGACTTTCTGACAATAGAAATCATTGAATTGCCCATGTTTTATACAGCTTTTATTTAATAATAGAAACCTATAAACATATGGAATTGTCCTAGATTTCTTTTTCTGTTAATTTCTAAGCTCAAGTACATTTGTGGGCTTTCCAAGTGAAGAATTATATATCCATTTGATGAGAAGAGATTGTTTGTTCATCACCGTATGTGTCTTAGCTCCTAGGTTTTTTTGAGGGAGGATAAAGGATCAAATGTTCATTACAATGTTTATGTTCATGTATAGGAATTGGTAGAGTGGAAGCACAAGAGCAAGATAGATGGGAAAATGCATGCCTGTGGGCATGATGCCCATGTTACCATGCTACTAGGTGCTGCAAATATACTGCAAGAATTCAAGCACACATTACAGGTAATCAACATGGAATTAGTTTAAGGGACCAAAAACTAATGTGTATTAGACTTGGACATGTTCTGATCTCAATAACAATCCATCTTCACCTTCCTTGCTCATCCCAGCATCTGCATTGTCATATATTGTTCAGGGAACTGTTGTTCTTATATTTCAACCTGCCGAGGAACTGGGCAGTGGAGCACGAAGAATGATTGAAGAAGGTGTACTCGAAAATGTAGAAGCAATCCTTGGGATTCATGTGTTTAATCATTATGGAACAGGTACAGTGGCTACTCGGCCTGGAGAGTTTCTAGCAGGTTGTGGATCCTTCAAAGCAGAGATCAAAGGGAAAGGAGGTCATGCAGCCTTGCCACAAATGTCTATTGATCCCATCCTGGCAGCCTCACAATCTGTAATTAGCTTGCAACAAATTGTTTCAAGAGAAACAGACCCTTTACAGTCCCAGGTAATCCCCATGATAGTTTGTTAAAAGATTTGATCTGGGAAACTATGTTGCAGAAGTTAAGGTTGTATCTCATGGAATGCAGGTGGTGTCTGTATCCTCATTCCAAGCTGGAAGCGCCTTCAACGTTATCCCAGACACAGCCATAATTGGTGGTACTTTCAGGGCATTCAACAAGCAGAACCTCGATTTGCTAAAGCAAAGAATACAACAGGTACTCTAGATAGATACCTCTTTATACCCAACACTGTATCTCTTCATATTCCTTGTTTCAGGTTATTACTTCCGTGTTGCAATTCCTTGTTTCAGGTTATTACAGGGCAAGCAACAGTACACAGATGCTCAGCTGTCATAGACTTTCGTGAAGAGGAAGATCCACTGATTCCTCCAACTGTGAACAATGAAAGAGTTTTCGGTATCATGCACCATGTATCAACTGAGATTGTGGGAGACAACAACGCTCATACTGCTCCTCGCTTCATGGGTAGTGAAGATTTTGCCTTCTACTTGGACAAGATACCCGGATCATTTCTCCTCATAGGTGTAGGGAATGAAAGGGTGGGATCAGTCTACCCTCCACACAGCCCTTACTTTACAATTGATGAGGACGTCCTCCCTATCGGAGCTGCAATACATGCTGCATTTGCACATAAATACCTCATAAGTTCAACTCAGTAGAAAATATATCAATTTTTTTAAGTGTACAAAACCAATTCTTTTGGTAAACTTAATACAACATTGCTCTCTCTCTCTCTCTCTCTCGTGAATGTGTTTGTGTGTGTGCCCCTGAGTCATTCAATCCAGATCAAAGTGCTGAAAAGCTAAATTTTTAACATTGAAAAACATATACTAATCTAATCTAAGTATCCCAAACCCACAAGGAACATGAGATTTTGTTCAAAACAAGGTTATGCTCAAATATGGATGTATACATCAAGGGACAATGGGGGAACCTATTACAAGGTATGGAAATCCCTAACCAAGTGTTTTGGCCCATGCGTGTGCATAGTCCTACCCCTGTGCAAATTGATCACAATGCAGGGTAAGCTATATGGGAACAGACCCCAGTTCATTGACCTTCATTTAGTCAAGGAACCACACATTGCCCGACACCGAGATGACAGTCAAAAGGAATACAAGCACAGCCAACACATACATTGAGTAAATGCTAAACATAGCACGTTTAAAAGAAAAATTAAGGCATTCTTAAAAAAGAAAAAATGAGTAATGTGGGTTTAATTATAAAGGCATGAAACACACAAGCAAACATGAATACTCAAGCGTTGGCTCCCTAGGGGAGATCGTGGAATGCCTCCCTTATATGTTACTGGTGGCCTCAAGATATCGCATGGAGGATTCTATTGATACGCATTCCCCAATCCTCAACCCCCGACCGGTTTGTTTGGTTGGGGACAGCTTCAGGACAATTCTCAGTCTCCTCTGCTTACAGAATAGCTCTTGGTCCTTCCCGCCATACCCCGAACCCTATATGGCTGAAACTGTCGCATTCTTATACAGTACCCAAAGTTCAATTTTTTTCTTGGACGCTTGTTCAGGGAAAATTACCGACCCCTTCGCTCCTCAATCAACGAGGATTTAATATTAACAGTCATTGTCCTTGGTGTTCTTGGAACGGCATAGATGATTATCATATTCTCATCACATGTCCTCATGCTAATCAGATTTGGACAAGAGCTGGTTGACCTACATATCTGGTTGGAGGAACCTCAAATTAAATATGGCACATCTCATTGGCAATTCCGATCACTCCAAAGAAAGTCAGTACACTCTATCTTTAGTTTGCAATCTACTTTGGTCCATGTGGAATGCTTATCTGGATAGAGTGTTCCGTGATGTCAATAAGAATTCTTGGAATATCATTTCCAATGAAATGGATATATCCAACTCTTTCGTTTCAAAGGCATCTTTTAAGACAAGAAGAATACTTTCAGTTTCTTGGTCGGTCCCTCCTCCAAATTACATAAAGATCAACATTGATGGAGCATCTAAAGGAAAACCAGGCCTATCGGGAGTGGGGGGTGTCTTCAGAGATCATAATGGGAGTCTTCGGACATGCTTTCTCCCTTGGTATTGCCGTACTGGATGGAATTATGCTTGTGTGGCCGAGGCTTTGGCAGTCTATCATGCTCTTAAGATAGCTGCTGAGCTTGGTTTTCAATCCATCTTGGTTGATGGTGATAATATTACCATCCTCAACATTCTGACTCACAAGTTCCTTTCCATACCTTGGAGAATTAAGCCTATTGTTGAGAACTGCTGGTCTCTGTTACACAGATTCACCCATGTTTCATTTCAGCATATCTATGGGGAGGGCAATGCTGTGGCGGACCAGTTGGCTACTCATGAAGCTGAACAGCAAGGATCTCACTCCTGGAATACCTTTCCCCCTGATTTTTTAACTTCTTCGCTAAATGTAGATGCACCTTCCGTATCCTTTTTTCGTATAATATAAATTTAATTTCCACCCAAAAAAAAAAAAAAAGGGGATGAATTCTAACCTATGGCGGGGGCCATGGGGCCTAGACTAATGAGCCTAACCTCTAAAGCCAATTTGCTAACATCACTTGAAAAAAATCATGTGAAATAGCACACACATTGAGCAACCAAAGTACTCAAGAAAGCACATACATTGAGCAGATAAAAGCAATCAAGAAAGCATGAAAAAAGAGCAATTAAGCCCATTCAAGCACATTATCAAACAAGGGATATGCACAGTGGGTAATATGCTACAGGGAACAAAATGGAAGGACAAACTTCTTAAATTGTGAAGTTAGGAAACTTACTTCGCCATTCCATGTCTGGTCGCAGACGTGGGTGGCAATGTTACGAAGAAGAGAGACGGTGTACCAAGAGACTCGACAGCTCTCATCCTCATCACTCAAGAAATCCTCCTCTTCGGGCTTCGGAAGGTCAAGAGGGCCTTGTGCCGGCTCCAACAGTTTGGGTACCTAAATTCCCGTAAGCTAAAAAATCTTGTGCACTTATCCCCAATTGAAGTCCCTTTATTCCCTATGTCATGGGAAGCCATGGATGAAAAGTTGCGGAAAAAACCCTAAAGTAGGGTATTCACGCAGATAAGGAGGGAAAGCAAAGGGTTTGCCCAGGGAAGGAGGAAGAAGAAAAAGAGGGGAAAAAAACATAAACGTCTTTTGTGTTTTTTTGGCGCACAAAAACTAGGGTTTAAAATCACTGATTGAGCGGTTTTAGTTCATAATAGCTGAAAAAATCGTAAAATCCACACAAATATGGAAGACAAAAAATTATTATTATTATGAGAGACGGTTAGGAATGCTAGCGGGTTATAGGAATTAGGAATGCTAGTAAGTTTTGATGTTAGGTTGCAGCAAATTATTTTAAACCATTAGATTCAAATTTATTATCTTAATTATAAAATACATAAAGATAGTGAGAAGATTATACCACTCAACCACATACGGTATTTTTGGAAAAAGGTGCTCTTAGTCAGCTTTTGCTGGCTTTCGCTGGAAAAATTGGGATCTTTTAACAAAAAGTTGGGGTTGGGATCGGTCTCCCTCTTCCTTATTTCTTCTTCTTCTTTCCCATTTTGCGAACCTCGTCTGTAACAGTCGGTGATCCATCCTTTTGGCTAACGCCTTTTATCTCCCTCTTCCTCATTTCTCTTTTATTCTTATTCTACTTTCCCCCTGTAAACATTCGTCCTCTTCTCTGACTAGCAGTGAACAACGAGAAACTCCGATAAGATTCTTCAATGCGTAACAAAGATATCTCAGACTTCTTCCCGACATAGCAAATTTTAGGTTCCCAAAAAAAATAAGTTAGATATGTACGGCTGTACACCTGATAAAATCGTATATACATATTCTTGTAGGTTTTGTATATTAACTTGTATATGTAAAGTTATACATATTAAATACACTCGACGGCATGGATTCAATCTATCTAATCTAATGGTCACGATACGTTAGCATACCCTATTCCCGGGTAACCTGCTAGCATCCCCAGTCTTTATGTTTTTTTGGTAAAAAAAAAAAATTAAAAGTGAAAGGAAAAGAGTAGATTAAAAGAGGCGAAAATCATCGACCAATCCTAAGCTTGGAAGTGATATCTTCTAATTAGAAATGGATATTTGACCATTTTTCAAAGAAATTATCAAATAAATGATAAAAAATATATATAAGAAAAATAATAAAGGCAGATGAGTGCTGAAATGTTGGGTGATGTATTGGGCGATGGTTTGAGGAATCAGATTGGATTGGATTGGATCAGAATTGCCTGATGATCTCAATTCTTTGTCGATACTGTATCAGTTGATTGGTATGGACAAGTGGTAGTAGCAAGATAAAAAATGGATTTAAACGTAAAACCAAGGTTATTTCAATCCGATCTAGGGCAATCTAGATGGTATTGACTTTGATGGATCCCATTCTCAATACCAAGTTCTCAAAATCTTAGTCTACGCATGGAAACACTAGACCCACATGGTTTTTTTTTCTATTGAAAAAAGGCAAGTGTTTTTTGTCTGACAGTGATTTCTACACCCAGACTGTACACCCTTAAGAGGGGCACAATGGTCATTTCGAGTCCCTATATTTGTGGCATAGGAATGAATTTCAAATAAAACTTAATTCCCTAAAGAGAAATAATATCCTTTTTTTTAGATGAATAAGAAATAATATCCTTACATGTACATAAAATGATAAATTTAGTATAAAATCCTTCTTAGGGACAGCTCTCGAACAAAAATTTGTCCCATAAAAAGAAAGATTATCCTTAGCATGTGTCAGAATGGGATTTTCTCAAAACTATTACAATATTAGTATGAATAGGTATCAAATCATCGTATCGAATAGAAATACATCTACTTTCCTTTAAAAAAACATTTTTTTTTAATCTTTTTACCATTAATTCATACATTCAATCAATAATATCGATCAAGTATCAAGATTGAAAACTTGCCAAACCGATACGACTGATCCAATATTGATAGTTAAAACCGTACACGAAGAATTGACAAATTTAGTATGTCAATCCTTCCTAGAATTTTATCATAGGAGTATGGCAATCCATCCTAGAATTTTATTGCAGGTCCCTTTGCATTGGGCCAAGGTTTTTTTCTAACAAAAAATAATCTTTTTCTAGTGGATTGCACCGGGTCAAGGTCTTTTGTTTTTTTTTCCTTGTAGATTGCACAGAGTCAAGGTCAATTATATATATATCTATATATATATATATGTATAAATTAAAATTTTCATTTTTGTCCTTGTATTATGGGTCCCCTTGCACCGGGTCAAGGTCAATTATATATATATGTATACATTTCCCTCGGTTGTTGGGAAGGTGGGACTTTTCTTGGTTATGGTGTTAATTTTGGGTGCATCATTAAATGTAGGTCCCAGTTTCTCCGTACCCGAGGAAGAGAGGGGGACGTGGTTTTTAGACCCTAGGTTTATTCTGTAAACCCCACCACGTGATCAGGTAAACTTTGTCAATAAGTTTTCATTTTTTTTTTCTTCTTTTGGGTAGAACTTTGTCCTTGCCTCAAATGTATTGTAAATGCACATTTGGGCCTTGGCCTAGGGTTTGCAGCATGGAATTATTTATTAGTACTGGTATCGATATCTGATCCAAATTTGAATTGGTATTAAAAAGGATTGATGTGTATTAGTTATTTTTACTATTTTAATCCTAAAATGAAATGGATAATCAACTTGTATCAATCAAAGATCGCAGATCTATCTCAATCAATAACAATATGATATGGTCGATATGATATCGATACTTGAAACCATGGTTTGCATTGGTCAATGGTGTAGATTATTTGATTAAACTCCTCTCAAGAGCCTTGATGCTTGATTTGCACCAATTTTCTTGTTTTCTAAGAAGTGTAAGTTTATTTTTCATATTATTATCTTATTCATAGCTATACGTTCAACATATCTTATGGTTGTGATTTTCCTAATAGTTATTAGATCATATCTCCCATTTATATAAAAAAGAAAGTTCATATATCCCATGGCCCAATAGCATATGTTCCTTGTACCGTTTGTCAAAATAAAGTAAATCCCATCTTGAAGGTCTTTTTTTTAATGAATTGCGCAATGGGACTTTACTCATACACACTAGGGAAGAGAGAATGATAGGAGAAGAGGAGACACATTAAATACAAACTCACTCATCCATATGACAAGAATCGATCTACTATCCTCCTAACGCTTACATTTCAAGCAAAAGCTACAATCCAAGTGTGGTAGGCAATGGATTCACCAACTTATTATGCTATGTGAATGGTGAATATGCACCTATGGCTCTCTTTAGAGTCATACTGCTCCAATATTGGTGACATTCTTTATTTATCATCCTTCCTTCAAGAATGTTCATTTTCTTTTGTTTCGAGGGAATTGAACTATATTGCTGACTCATTTGTTTGGAAGACCTTATCTCTAACTGAAATAGTTTGGCCATTATTCACTCTTTGACTTTTAAAACTACGTGACTCTGAAACCTTTGCCTCAAGCTAAGCTCCCGACAATAAATCATCAAAGAGGAAAAAGAAAAACACCTACATCAGCAACATGGAGTAAGCAAACTCGTCCATGACACATTTCTTGTTTTTTTATATTTATATTTTTTATTTTTTGATAGCAATTTTCTTGTTTTATTAGTGGAAGGGAAGTTTCACTTGTGGTGCTTTTTAGGAAAAGGAAACAACGATGCAAATGTCAGTAACCTTCATATTTATCAACTCAAGTGGGACATAGACATACCCTTATTTTGTTTTTGGACATTGCCCTCGAAGTGAGAGAATCAATGAAGTTGTTAATATTTTTTAGAATAAAATTAAACTTATAATAAAAAAAAATTTGGTAGGTCAATCAAAACAATAAAGAAGGCTAACAAAATAATGTCCTCCAAAATAAATATGTTAAAAAGAGATAAGGATGAAATTCCTCTTTGAAGATAGGAAATTAAATTCTTATAATTAGATTCTACCAATAATGTCTCCATGACCTTTAAAGACCTTTAAAAAAGACTTGAACGAAGACTTCACAGTTCACAATACTTCACCTCCACCACAAAAAACACAACACTACCTTCTTGTTGTGGGTATCACTCCAGTTGTCTCATCAAATATTCAATACATGTTATTTATTTATTTATTATTATTTTTTTAATATTAATAATAAATCTTCGGCCTAACTAATCCTGTAGAAAATATATACAATACAATTGACATTATAAATTAATATCCTTGGTTCATTCATTTCATTCATCTTATTCAGTTCTACTTCTACCTCTATTCATCTTCTTCTTCCTTGATCGATCCAAGAGATAAAAAGATGGTGGAGAAGGTGTAAGTGTTCTTTCTTTCTTTCTTTCCTTTCTCGCCTAATCTTACCTCAGTAACCCGAAACTTGTCTGTTGCCTGGGTTGCAACAGCCAAGTCTAGTACCAATTAGGGAAATGAAATCTCAAGGGTACAAGTAAAACAATTCACATTAGGTGGATATTTTCAAACTTACCCGAAGATTCCATTCCCTTACTGTTACCATGGGAAAACAGCGAAATTTTTTCCATTAACCACATAGTCACTATGAGACGGACTAAACGAGTTCCTTAGTTGCTTTATCATTTTTTGTTGTTTTGGTTAAATTAAATTTATCCACTATTCCTACGTACGTACAGGTTCAGCTGTGGACTAGAATTAGCGGATGTGGTGTTGGCTTCCATGCTCCCCCAGTCTTCGTTGGCAGCGATTCAAAAACTAAACGATGATCGTACCAAGAAGAGCATAAGGGTTTCGTCCTTACCATTATCTCTGGGATACAAAGCCTTCTCTGACGATCAAAACAAGAGCGACATCATAGCTTTTGGCTGCGAAGTTGAACCAGTATCATCAGTTGACCTGTCCTCGAATTTGGAACAACTTCTCCCTGAGTTCAATTTCCTTCAAACGAAAGATAACATTTTTTCTATCAACCTAGAAGCCGTAACACTCTTCCGCTCCCTCCATCTTCAAGATCCGGACCTCTTCCAGGTACCTCTCTCTCTCTCTCTTTTTGTGTTCAAAAATAGAAAAATACCCAAAAAATTTGTTTATTTTTTTTATTTGTTATTTATTTATTTTTAAATAAAAATTTATATTTCTATGTCTAGAAACATAAATGATGGAACAAGTCTGACTCATTTATGCTTTTTGAAACAATTTATGGGTCAAAAAATTACTGACCCATTTAAATGTTTTTAAACTATTTAGATAAATGGTCTCAATTTTGAAATCAAAATCAAACAATTTATTAAACAGTTTCATACTTTCAGTAAACCATTCAGTCTGACTTCAACACGCTTAGAATCAGGATCGGTCTAATTGGTCCATATAGGTGATATAAGATTGATTTTCTTGTCTTCTTGATACATATAAGGGAGCCCCTCTATCTCTATTGTGGCATTGTGCACTGTCTTAAGGGTGCTACAAGGCGGGGCTGAGCCAGATTTTAAAAAACCTAGGTCCAGCCGAGTGTGAATCAGGTTCTTATACAATCTGATCCACACATATGGAATTCAGTTAATCCACCACAGGGTTTTTCTCTATTTTATTAAAAAAAAAAATTAATAGTAATAATAATGCAGGGATTGAGGAACCCTTCGAGGCGGCTGATTGTAACGGGACACTCTCTAGGAGGGTGGGTTGCGTCGCTCTTCTGCTTATGGCTGCTTGAGAAAATTGATAAGAAGAACAGTAACCTTCCCATTTGCATCACCTTCGGATCTCCACTCCTAGGCGACGATGGCCTCCGCAAAGCCATTCGCAATCAATCTGGATGGTATCCTCGGTTCCTGCACGTCGTCTCCGACCGGGACATCATCCCTCGTACCTTCCTCTCATCCACCACCAACAATACTTACAAGCCTTTCGGCACATTCCTCATGTGTTCTCCATCGGGTTCTGCTTGTTTCGATGATCATGATTCAATCCTCAGTCTTTTGGATGCTATAGGTTCATCTCAGTTGCCCACCAACCTCATGGATTATAAGAATCTATTGGAACACCTCACCCATCAGATCATTATCTCCAAAGGAGCTTCGCAGCTACATGAATTGAGTGGCGATTCACTTCGAGCCGGTATAATTCTTCAATTGGACGCAATTGGAGATAATAGAATGAAGGAGGACAATGTGGAAGACCCTTTGATTACAGCCATGGAGAGAAGAGAGAGAATGAGTTACCACAAGCACAAGGACCGCATCTCCAAGTCTGAAAAGAAACTGAATGATTCGAAGATGGACATGGCCAATCTTGAATGGTACAAGAAGATCTGTTCCAGTAAAGTGCCCATCGGCTATTACGACTGCTATAAGAGGAAGCAGTTCCCAAGGGACATAGACGTCGTATTGAAGAAGAAACGTCTCACCAAATACTGGGAAGATGTGGTTGACGACGCAGAGAGGAAACCCCCAAAGCAAGGGTTTGTTCCTTTGCCCACACGCCTGCTCGGCGGAGGAACAAACTATAGGAGAATGGCTGAACCTCTTGATATCGCTGACTATTATGACCAAGGCAAGACAAATTACCGCACTCAAGGGCGGCCTAGGCATTATAAATTGTTACAGACATGGCAGGAAGAGGAGGAGAGATTGAAGGCAGAGGAGAAGAGATTGAAGGAAGAGAAGGAGAGAGCGGAAGGGAAGGAGAGAGCGGAAGAGAAGGAGAAAAACATAAGGGATAAGGCTGCCACTTTAACAGTGGATTCTTGCTTTTGGGCAGATGTGGAGGAAGCAATGATTTTGATCGAATCAATTAAGAATGGAGAAGTTGTTGAAGAATCACCCATGGCACAATTAAAGAAATTTGAGGATTATGTGATGGGATTGATAAATAACTTGGCGGTGTCTCCTGAGATTTTCTTGGAGAGTAGCTTCATGAAATGGTGGAAGGAGTATGAGAAAATTACTGAACCTACTCATGGATCCTCCCTAGCTGACTTCATGATGAGTAAACGTTACCTACACTATAAATAATTATCTAACAGATCGATTGGAACCACCATCTGGGGTTGTGTTGCACATTGGCTGATGGGTATGGAGGTATAATTACTGTGTTCAATAAGGATAGTATGTATGCGGCTAAGGAGTTCTGTATGGGTTAGTAATGGGGGAGAAGTTAGAGGAGTTAATAGGGAATGGGTGTTATCGTTTATTTGTGTTTGCTTATTTATAATTATAATAATTTAATAAATGTGAGTCTTGAAAATTTTAAAAAATAATTCAAATGAGATAAGATGAGCTTTCTAGCCCAAACTAGACATCCTGTAAAACCACGATTCTCTCGTCTTCTCTCTAATCTCTACTCAGATGTGTGTACGTAACAAAATACTATGGAAAAATTACATCCCTTCTCTTATAGTTTGTCGAAATTATATGTGAATCTAAGGTTTGAACGAATTACGTCCCCTACCCAGTATTTTAAAAGATTTTTATAATCAGATTCAATTTGTTAGTCACGTGAAATTGGAACCGTTAGTTGGTGATATCATTTAATATCATACATTTTAATGTTGAAAATACCCTTATATATACACCCATGAAAGTACTTATATATCATAGTATCTCCTTCCTCTTCTTTCTTCCTCCTCCTCTCTCGGCTTCTCTCCGTCACCTCTGCGATAAAACCTACAAGATTGAAGATAAATGAGTTTGTGTTTGAACATGTAACCTTTCTTACAACCTCTCAAGAATTTTAGTTTTCTTTGACGAATCAACAGTAAGAAGCTGTAGCAGCAACTTACATTATGTTACTGAAAAGTGATAAAGCTTCTCTTTCTCTCTCTCATCTCTTCTCCCCTTATTCCTTTTCCAACCGGCGGGAGCCTTTCCATGATTATTACTACGTTATCGCAGGAACAAGAATCACACAAGAGATTCTCTTTCCTTCTATTACGAAGATCAGCAACCAACTCTCCATTTTATTCATTCTCACCATCCTAACAAACCTCATCCCTGCAAGAAAAAAAAGTGAAACAGGAAAATGTTCATAAATTGTACCTAACAAACCTCACCCCAGTAGTCGGGATCCGGTGCTCCTTGATAACAACATCGTCGTCACCTTTCCCAAGGACCATAAGGGACAATAAGAACCCCTTGAGACCCAAAGCGTAGAAATGCCTGGAATCGAAGGCATCACGGCGAGGGAAGCGTCGTATTTCCAGATGCAGCGACCGGTGGAGGTGTTCCATAGGGCAAGGAGAGAGGGCCCACTAATGGAGGCTAAGAGCCAAGAATCGGCAAAATCATCTGCAATTCAGATCTGGTACAGTTCCGTGAAATACCACCTTTAACGGGTGACACGTGTATTGATACCAATGCAATGGTCCAGATCTCGTACAACTAATAAAACCTTAAATCAATGAAGAGTCATTTAAATCAGATCTGGACCATTGCATTGGTATCAATACACGTGTCATCCCTTAAAGGTGGTATTTCACGGAATTGTACCAGATCCAAATTGCAGACGATTTTTTTCCCACGGGCACATACCGAGCAGAGATCCTGAACGCCGAGCTTGGCTTTATCAGAGGAAGGATTGAACTCCATCTAGAGAATAACGAGACGTAGGCGGAAGTCCCAAAGAGCGATGCAGCCCTGACGGTCTTCGACGGCAAGGATGAGGTGGGAATTAGAGGGATGTGGGTGAGGATGTCATGGCGGAGTGGCCCAACGGACAGTGGTTACGAATGGGACAGAGGTTACGAACAGGAAATTCCACTATATGGTCTTTTGTTGTTTAAAATTAACAATATATTTACACCGTCAATGCTAGGGGAGGGGATGTAATTCGCTCAAACCCTTAGATTCATGTGTAATTCTAACAAACTATAAAAAAAAGGGAGGTGTAATTTTCCTAAATACTATTAATATCATATTATAGGAGGAATTAATCTATAATCCACCATGAAGCCAAACCTAATTAGCCTGAACAAGGTTAATTAAATCAATATATGTGAATCCCATATTTAAAGGTCTGAATCCTGAGCTTTGCAGGATTTGCAGATTTTGGTCCAATCCAAGATTATCAATATATTGTGCTTCACATTATTGACCATTTAATTATAACACTTAGTTAAAAATGTGAACTCAATTAGTAATCATCTATGGGTTGCTGGGATGGTTGGGATGAATTGACAATTATATAGATAGGCACAAAGTCCAAGATTCAATTAGTTTGTGTTACACAACAAATCACCATGATTTATGATAATAATAGCCAAAAGGAAAATATCTTTTATGATATATGTTTACGTAATGGTCATTAATTTATATATCCATGGGCCAATAGGATATGTTCGTTTGTACCATTTAACAGAATAAAATAAGGTTAATAGCACCTGCACCTGCACCTGCACCTGCACCTGCAACGTGGAGTCAAGGAAAGTTGTCCATTAGTGGAAGGAAATTTCAATTTCTGAGAGGAAGCTACGTTGCAAGTGATGTTTCGTACTTTGATTTTGATATATCAAGTGGGACATTCTATTATTTAACAAAGACTTGACTTTAGAGAGATGCTCTTACCTCCACCGAAAGGAACATAGAAGCTTCCATCTCTCAAGATAGTATAAGTTAATGATGCGGTAAAAATTGATTAGATAATCTTTCCTGTAGTTCTTGGTGCTTCAATCGATCTACATAGAAGAGATAATAGGGAAGAACCGGATTGACCCGACAGGAGACTCTCTGATACCTAAGTCAGATATTTCCATAAAATATGCTCAAGATAGTTTTTCTAGTAAAAGAAGTGATTGATCCCCCATGATGGAAGCTTACCTTGGTATTTATAGGCTGCTGATGAAGGAAGAATGGGAGACGATTGTGAGGAGTCCTGTCTAGGCGTAGAGTCATTGAAGGAGTGGCTCTGTGATTCTAAGAATATTCCGGGTCTTAGGGTATTACAGGAGAATATTCCCCCCTTATCTCGAAAATACCAACCGTGTGAGGGATAGATGTCTATGGTGACGTGTAGTCGATAGAGTCATGTCCTTGTAAATAGGGATTACGTTCCTTGAATGTAGAGGTGGACGAAAGCACGTTTCTGAAAACCTTATTGTTGACGTCGGGCCGCGGTGACGGCACGGCCCGATGGAAGGTCGAGGTGGGGGCACGACCTGATGAGATGCCGAGGAAGCAACACGGCTTGATGGAGGGTCGAGGTGCGAGCACGGCCTAAAGAAATGCCGAGGTGGCAGCACGGCCTGATGGAGGGCCGAGGTGTAGCATAGGTTAGGACGATCCCTTCCCGTGCCGTGGTTGGGAAGAAATACCCACATCACAAGCCCCCGCTCTAGCAGTTCGGCTTAGACAGCTAGAGCGTTAAATTTTGTTGACATTTTCGATCATGTGCCGTCCACTCGGTGCAAAATGTGCTCATTCTCCACCGCCTTCTTTTATAAATAGGGTAGTCGTTATTTCACCTCGGGCAGGCGAAGAGACAGCTCCTGTTCGCCGTTTATCTCAACAAGATCCAGCCGTTCATTCTCCACCGCCTTCTCTTATAAATAGGGTACATTTTTTCCAGAAGTCGTCATTCGATCTTATGATAAAGTAACTCAACTCGCTCCTATCTTCAGCGTGGACTTTCAAAGTATTTCAGAGCAACCCGGTGTCATGAAGGCGCTTTGCCTCCTCCTCCACCTTTGAACAAGCGACAACCACGTCCTTGAACCGTTGAGTAGCCTCGACTGAGAAACTGAAGCAGCATGTTTCGCACTGAATAGATAGTGCACGTCGTACGAAAGTCGAGATTGAATTAAATGCTCTAGCAGATCGATCCGAACTACTAAAGCGGGGGGCTAGTGATGAGGCAAAATATGTCCCCTTCCTCAGCACGGCTGAAGCGTGTATGCAAACTTGAACAGAAAACTGACCCACCACCTCGGCCCTTCATCGGGCCGTGCTGCCACCTAGGCCCTTCATCGGGCAGTGCTGCCACCTCGGCATCTCATCAAGCGGTGCTATTACCTCGGCCCTCCATCAGGCGGTATTGCCACCTCGGCCCTCCATCAGGTGGTGCTGCCACCTCGGCCCTCAGTCAGGCTGTGCTGCCACCTTGGCCCTTTATTAGATCGTGCTGCCACCTAGGCACTCCATCAGGCCGTGCTACCACCTTGGCCCTCCATCAGGCGGTGCTACCATCTCAGCCCTCCATCAGGCCGTGCCGTCACTGCGACCTAACGTCAACAACAAGGTTTCCAGAAACGTGCTTTCATCCACCCCTACATTCAAGGAACGTAATCCCTATTCACAAGGACATGACTCTATCCTCTACACGTCACCATAGACATCTATCCCTCACACGGTTGGCATTTCCGAGATAAGAGGGAAATATTCTCCTAGAATACCCTAGGACCCGGAATATTCCTAGAATTACAGAGCCACTCCCCTCAAAGACTCTACGCCTAGACAAGACTCTTCACATTCGTCTCCCATTCTCCCTCTATCAATAGCCTATAAATACCAAGGTAAGCATCCATCATGGGGATCAATCACTTCTTTTACTGGAAAAGCTCTCTTGAGCATCTATTGTGGAAAGATCTGACTTAGGCATCGGAGAGTCCCCTGTTGGATCAGCCCAACTCTCCCCTGTCATCTCTTCTGTGCAGGTCGGCTAAAGCACCAGGAACTGCAGGGAAGATCATCCGATCAATTTTTGCCGCATCAAGTTTATTTATTGATTTATTGTCATTTTTTTGGGCTTGCATGAGTGGGCTGGAATATTGTAGCACATTTTAAAGAGATCCCGTTTAAAAATCAGTTAAAGCCCATTCAACATTAAACATGTCCATAGTCCAATTAAGGCCTGACTAAAGCCGAATTAAGGTAGCCTGATTATAGCTCGAGGCCGACCAACCGAATGTAAAGCGTACCATGCCCTCAATAACTAAGTCCGATTAGTTAAATGGGCAGACACAGTGCAGTCTTTGAAAGTCTTTAAGCTCGATTAAGTCCGATCGAAATCGGACCGGCCCAATCGATCGAAACCCCTACTCCCAACCCTAGAATCACTCTTTTGTATCTGGGTTCTATGGAGAGATGTTGGATCCAAAATTAGTTCCATCCTGGTCTAGCATCTTAAATGAGACATCCAACACTTGTCTCTTTTATTTCCATTTATATCCTCATCACTCATGGAATGACAGAAAGTAAAAGAGGTATTGAATACTCACTCATATGAACCCGTACGACGAGATGATTTTACGAGCAGCGTATTTTACCTCAACTACCGGCCCGAATACTTTGATATTGTTTTGCAAAATTTAGACAAAGTTCTGTTTCAGATTTTCTCTCTTTTATTAAAAAAATAATAATAATAAATAATGCAGGGATTGAGGAACCCATCGAAGCCACTGATCGTAACAGGACACTCTTTAGGAGGATGGGTTGCATCGCTCTTCTGCTTATGGCTGCTTGAGAACATTGATAAAAAGAACAGTAATCTTCCCATTTGCATCACCTTTGGATCTCCACTCCTCGGCGACGATGGCCTCTGCAAAGCCATTCAAAATCGTTCTGGATGGAATCCTCGATTCCTGCACATTGTCTCCGACGGGGACTCCATCCCTCGTACCTTCCTCTCATCCACCACCACCACCAATAGTTACAAGCCTTTCGGCACATTCCTCATGTGTTCTCAATCAGGTTCTGTTTGTTTCGATGACCCCAATTTAGTCCTCAAACTGTTGGAGGCTACAAGTTCGTCTCAGTTTCTTAGCCTCATGAACTATCAGAATCTATTGCAACACCTCACCCATCAGACCATTGTCTCCAAAGGAGCTTCCCAGCCACATGAATTGAGAGGCGATTCACTTCGAATCGGAATAAATCTTCAATTAGATGCAATTGGAGATAAAAGAATGCAGGAGGACAATGTGGAAGACGCTTTGATTAGAGCCATGGAGAAACCAGAAAGAAATTATCAGAGTCAAAGGAAGCGCATCTCTAACTCTGAAAAGAAACTGAATAAAATGAAGACTGATATGGCCAATCTCGAATGGTACAAGAGGGTCTCCTCCATTGAAATTCCCAACGGCTATAAGACTCCCATCGGCTATTACGATGGCTATAAGTACAGGCCATCTCCAAGGGACACAGTCGTCGTAACGCACAAGAAACGCCTCACCAAATACTGGAAAGAAGTGGTAGAGGAAGCAGGGAGGAAACCCAGAAAGCAAGGGGTAGCTCCCTTTGGGACACGCCTGCTCTTCGGAGGAACAAACTATAGGAGAATGGTTGAACCCCTTGATATAGCTGACTACTATGAGGATAAGACAGGCAAGAGAAATTACCGTACTGAAGGGAGGCCTAAGCATTATAGATTGTTGCAGGAATGGCAAGAAGAGGAGGAGAAAGCTGCAAAGCATAAGAGGAAGTCAAGCACAAGGAAAGGGCTGCCACTTTAACAGAGGATTCTTGCTTTTGGGCAGATGTGGAGGAAGCTGTGATTTTGACCAAATCACTGAAGAAAGGAGAAGCTGTCAATGGGGGAACAGAAGAATCAACCATTGAAAAGCTAAAGAAATTTGAGGATTATGTGAAGGGATTGATAGATAACATGGCAGTGTCTCCATAGGTTTTCTTGGAGGAGAGTACCTTCATGCAATGGTGGAACGAGTACTATGAGAAAATTCGTGAACATACTCATGGCTCCTTACTAGCTGAGTTCATGAAGAATAAACTTTACCGACACTATAATTAATTTGCCCATTACATAGTGTGAGTTGGTTGTTTCGGTTTTGATTTTTTTGGCAATCCTTCTGTTGTTGGTTTGTTTCGGGCTAATGCCTCTTACTGGCATCTTTGCTTTGTAATTTTCTTTCTTTATCTTTTTGTCCTTTCTTAGGGTTTAATATATTTACTTATTTAGCCTGAAAAAATATTATCTAGCAGATGTTCCACTCTCGCCAGTGTTCTTAGTGAACTTCTGTAGACAAGTTTATAATTTTCTGTAGTAAATAATGCTCATTTTTTGTTCTTTCTTTCTTCTTATGTATTTCCCCACTCATCAAGTTGGTGTTAATTCATAACTGAACCAAACCAACTAGTATAATGCTTGTACTAATCTCAATCCACCTCTTCCCTCCCATGGCCATTTAATGGTGCATAAAAGCAATTGTGTGATAAATTATAAGCTTTAAATGAGGTTTTTCAATGGATCAGTCTACCCCTTGCAAACAAACATGAGTTTTTTGGTCTTGTCTCTATTGATGATGTTTTATTCTTTTCTAGAAGCACATATCAAACTGGTAACATTTTTGAAATTTTTTCAAGCTGCTGAAGTTGTCTTCAAAATCTTTGTTTTAGATGGTAGTAAGCTTTACTTTCAAATTTTGAATTTGAAATTGAACACATAAATTATTTTAAAATTTCTTTAGTTGATACTCTAACTAGAGAGTTCTTGCTGGAAAAATAGTCCAAGCAAATTAACCACCCTCATCCTCCAAAGAAATTAAAATCTCCCCAACAAAGTATAAACTAGTTCATCTTCCATTCAAAAAAATCCTTACTCATTTCCTTCAAAGGCCAACACCTCCTCCTTCACCATCCCAGACTGCTTTATTTTCTCAATTCCCTAAGCCAAATTCATATTTTTTTTATTTTTTTATTTTTTGGGTACAAAGGAAATTCATCTTCACCAAAGAATTTAAAGACATCTAGATATTACTACAAGTCTACTACTCAGTCTCAAATGCTATTTATTCAATAATTCATAGGGAATGTCTTGATTGGTTTTCTCCATATATAGTTTGATAGGTGGCTATGAAAAATATTTAAAAATGGGAGAGGGTTCCGTGAAAGGAAGATTAGCTTTTGTACCAATGTAGGGCTAACGGGAGGACACGTGGAACCATCAACAGCGGCAGGATTTTCACCTTTCATGCGAGGCAAGGCAGTCGTTTTTCCCTCCCATGTGTCCTAGTTTAATTAGAAGCCATGTTGCCTTTTACTGATCTTTTTCCCTTAAAAAAATGTTAAATAAGATAATGATGAAGTCAAATATATATATTAAAATTGATTTGCGTGTACTTTCGCACCATGATTGGAGGAGGAGGGAAAATTTTCTTGTTTATGATCACCCAATTTTTTTAAATGATTTATTAGGGACTATTGTAAGGACCTGTTTGCTTTTCTTGTCACCATCATCTTCATTTATGTTCACCATATCTTCAGTGTTTTAGGCTGTTTGGTATGCATCCTCATTTGGAATAGATTATGAGTCTACAAGATTATTTGTATTCTGAAACTTAGATCTTCTCTATTTTCTTCCATTCAAATGCACTCAGAAGTCAGACCTAGAATTTGTTCTAATGGTACATACCAAACACAACCAATTTCCTTGTTATTCTTAGGAAGTTTCAACATGGAATTAAGGAAATTAGTTCCCCAGAACCCTTTTCCTTCTCTATTTTTTTTGGGCGAGAATTTCCTTGTTTTGTTAATTCAAGGAAAGTTCCATTTCTAATTTTCTTTATGAGAGAGGGAAGCAACGCTGCAAATTAATGTTAATTTCTTTGATATATCAAGTGGGCCACGAGCGTAAGGGAAGGACAAAGATGTAGGCCCCACTCCCACTGCCCCACCAAGCTCGAAGACTTGACTTAGCAGAGATGGTTTCCGTTCAACGCAACCCACCCTTTTCCCATAAATATACACAGTTCATTTCATTCATCTTATTCACTTCTATCTTAGATCGATCCAAGAAATAGAGAGATGAGTCATCAACCCAATCAGGAGAAAGTGTAAGTGATTCTTTCTTTCTTTGTCTCGTTAGTTGCAGGTTTTTAGTTGCTTTTTCACTTATTTTTTTTGGTTGATTAAATCAACCCACTCGATTCTTTCCTACGCAGGTTCAGCTGTGGGCTTGAATTAGCGGGTGTGGTTTTGACTTCTGATCTTCCTCAGCGTTCTTTGCAAGCTATTCAAAAACTAAAAGATGATCCCACTAAGAAGAACATAAGGGCATCGTCATCACTGTTCTCTCTGGCTTACAAAGCCGATGATGATGATCAAAACAAGTGCCAAATCATAGCTTTTGGCTGCGAATTTGAAAGAGTATCATCAGTTCTCTCCCCGACTTTGGCACATGGTTCCCCTGAGTTCAATTTCCTTGAAACTATAGATAACCCTTTTTCAATCAACGAAGAAGCCCTAGCACTCTTCCGCTCCCTCCTTCAAGATCCGGACCTCTTCCAGGTACCCCTTTTCTCTTTCTCTCTCTCTCTCTAAATCCAAGTCCAGGCTGAGCTCTGGTGAGGAAATTAAAGCTCCATGTCCTCTCAATCCTGGTGTCCGATCTCCCCTGAAACAAACCCTCGACGTGATAAGGTCCTGAGTCCTACCGTTCGGCCCGCCGACGGTCGGCGACTCGCTGCAGTGCAGATCGGACGGCTACAATCCAACTTATGCCGAGTCCAGGTTGAAGATGTCCTTGTGGGACCTATTAATGGACGCTCCCAACGGCCCAATCTATTAAAATTTTAAAGGGAAGAGGACAGGTATGCTAGCGCCTTATTCCTAGGTAATGCGCTACCATACCTGTCCCTCTCCCAATTTTAAAATACGTTATCCTCTCTTTGGAAAGTCTACGTTGCCACATTGCAACACGATTGGAATAATTGCTTTCCGTTCTGGGCCCCACACTTGTACACTAAATTCCGTCAACCAAATTAGGGATCCGGCCCGATTCAACTCGTCCCAATGAATATGAACGTTGTTCGAATTTCATGGTCCGAATCGGTAGGGAATCGGGCAGATTTCGCTTGAACCTTAGGAACCCAGATTGGATTCCCTGCATTTTTTTCGTTGTTTTCATGGCTACCCCTCACATACATACCCACGTCCTCTACTTCTGGCCAAGGGGTTGGTAGCTTATGGTGGAAGGAAACCTTACCCCATCACTGTTCGAGCCGCTTGCTCATTGATCTTGCAAAAGCGCTGCTTGCCGTATGGAGGCTTCAGCATGGGTTATTGAGTTATGATCACTACAATGGAGCATCCATTTTTTCCATTACAACATAAAGAAAAAAAAAGGTCTTTCTGATTCTATTTTTTCCTCTATAAGCAGGAATGGAAGAACCCATCGAAGCCACTGATTGTAACGGGACACTCTGTAGGAGGATGGGTAGCATCCCTCTTCTGCTTATGGCTACTTGAGAACATCAATAAAAAAACCAGTAACATCCCCATCTGCATCACCTTCGGATCTCCACTTCTCGGCGACGATGGCCTCCGCAAAGCCATTCACAATCACCCTGGATGGAATTCTCGGTTCCTACACGTCGTCTGCGATGGCGACCTCATCCCTCGTACCTTCCTCTCATCCACCACCACCAACAACATATACAACTACAAGCCTTTCGGCACATTCCTCATGTGTTCTCAATCGGGTTCTGCTTGTTTCGATGACCCTGATTCAGTTCTCAGTCTGTTGGCAGCTACGGGTTGGTCTCAGTTGCCTAGCCTCATGGATTATAAGAAGCTATTGGAAGACCTAACCCATCAGATGATTGTCTCCAAAGGAGCTTCGCAGTTATCTGCATTGAGAGGCGATCCACTTCGAGCCGGAATAATTCTTCAAGTGGATGCAATTGGAGATAAAAGAATGCAGGAGGACGACAAGGAAGACACTTTGATTACAGCCATAGAGAAACGAGAAAGAATGAATTACCAAGAACACAAGAAGCGCATCTCCGAGGCTGAAAAGAAACTGAATGACATGAAGATGAACATGGCCAATCTAGAATGGTACAAGAAGATCTCCTCCTCTCGGACCTCTCCTGAGGTGCCCATGGGCTATTATGACTGCTACAAGAGCAAGCCCTTCCCAAGGGACATACACGCAGTAAAGTTCAAGAAACACCTCACCAAATATTGGGAAGATGTTGTAGACGAAGCACAGAGGAAACCCCGGAAGCAAGGGGATGCTGCCATGGGGACACGTCTGCTCTTTGGAGGAACAAACTATAGGAGAATGGTTGAACCTCTTCACATAGCCGACTATTACAAGGCAGGCAAGAGAAATTACTGTACCAAAGGGCGGCCAAAGCATTATAAATTGTTGCAGGAATGGCAGGAAGAGGAAGAGATTTTTGTAGGGCATAAGAAGTCGTCAAACACAAGGGAGAAGGCTGCAACTTTAACTGAGGATTCTTGCTTTTGGGCAAATGTGGAGGAAGCTATGATTTTGAACAAATCACTGAAGAATGGAGAAGCTGTTGGGGGGCCAGAAGAATCACCGATAGAAAAGCTAAAGAAATTTGAGGATTATGTGATGGAATTGATAAACAACTTGGTGGTGTCTCCAGAGATTTTCTTGGAGAGTACCTTCATGCAATGGTGGAATGAGTATGAGAAAATTCCTGAACGTACTCATAGATCCTCGCTAGCTAAGTTCATGGAGAGTAAAAGTTATCAAAAGTATATCTAATTATCCATCATGTATTACTCTCATCTTCATTGTTAGCCTTCTTAGTCCAGCTTTTCTGTAAACAAGTTTTACAATATTCCTTTACCAAATAATAGTTTTATAATATTCCAAAAGTTTGTCATGAATTAAGCAAAGCTCTGTTATTTCTTTTTTATGACACGTATAATTCCATGTTAAATTACAAAACCATTGGCAAAATCCAATGCTCCCCCAGTCTTGTGGATCAATGGGGTTTTGCGATTATACTTTGATATAAAAAGATTGATTTGTTACAATTGACATTCAAAAGGACCAGCACAGGATCAAATTATGAATAGCCACAGCCCACAATATCCTGCTATGCTGCATGATCTTTGCCTACAAGTAGTTGAGTCAATTCCACATTCGTCGTCAGTCATACACCGGTGGTCTGCACAAGAATCAGGGACATGGCATGCACTCTCAATCCCATGAACGGCATTTCCTCTTCTTGGCATAAGAATATCAGCTGGACAGATTTGCAAAGACATTGCACTTGCACGTTTTCCTTGTTTTTCACTCTGCACAAGAAAGATCAGTCATTTGCTTTTCTATACAATTGATGCTTCTAGTAAAGGATCTGACAGAACATATTTTACCAAGTGAAAAGAGAGAAATGACCAAAAGTGGATACTTGGCTAGTTTATTAATGAACAAACCAAAATTATAGTGAACCAACTGAAACACATCATATAGCCCTGCTGGTATGTTAATAACTAATGTGCCACATCAATAGCAGCTTCTGGAATTGGGAATGTGATATCATGAGAAGACACAGAATGCTGTTATTAACATATCCAACAGCAGGCCCTAGGATGGTATAGTACATACGTTAGCTATGACATTATTGCTTAATGTCTCACAAAGAAATTTGATATAACTCTGTTAAAACTCCGGCAAATCATGGAAGAAGTATGTTCCTAAAATATCTGGAGATGAGGTTAGAAAGAACACCTTGATGTAAGTCCAGTTAGTTGGAGTGTAGATCTCTGGAAGCTTCTCATGCCAATCACTTCTCACTGGAAGAGGGTGACCCTCAGTTGTAAAGATAAAATTTTTATTGACCAAAAATGAATCATCAAAGAGAAGATAGAGATACTTGCACCTATAAGGGAAAAAAACAAGTGCATTTATAAAGCACTGTAAGTGACAAGGTAACCATTATCATTGACATATGAAATTATGGTTACACAAAGGATACGGAATCGCTTACGTTTCAGCAAGAAAGAAGCTATGCTGATGATCTTCCAATTGCATCGTTGTCACATCCTTAATGCTTGCAAACCCACCTTCTACTTTGGTGTACAAACTGAGAGAGTTCACAATTGATTCACCCACTTCTATGTACCAAGGATCTGACAATGCCAAATATAGTAACAATAACTAAATGAGCAATAAGACAGCGTTGGATACACATTCTTTTTATCTTTTATTTTTTTTTTCCCCCCTCAAGTGTTCTATTGCTTTTAGAGCAGGAAAAGGTTTCCATCTAGAAGAAAGTGTAAAGTGACATGCGTGAAAAACGCTTTTTCCAACCCCCCCCCCCAAACCCCTCTCTTGAAAAAAAAAAAAAAAAAAGGAAGAGAAAAAGACACTTTCTAAAGAAAATGTACAGTGTGATCAATGCAAATCCTCCAAACCCCACTTTTTCTGATTCTAATCGCATCCCTGTCAAGGGTCAAGAGAAGTTATTTCGTTCACCAGGATCAAATCATGGCAGTTTCACCATTACTTGTACAGAACTGCTGCAACATCATTGACTGAAACCATTTGATCTCATCATTAATCATCATGCCTTCCATAGCCTGGTTATTTTTCTGTTCTTCTCTTTGTCAGATACATCTCTCAGAATCTGGCTGAAAAAACAACCTTGCCATCGAACCATCATGATACCCTTTCTTCTTTGGGCCAATTTCAAGGAATATTATCCAATAGCCATAATATTCAGAAAGTGCAACCGTACTTGTTTTCCCACCATTGCACTAATCTTAAAACTGTTTTCCTTACTGATTTCACCATGGCAAGCCACCTTGCTACTGCCAGTTGCTTCATTTGCTCGTACAACTAACAGGATTTTCACATTACCCATGTGTAAGTTTCAGTGCTGCAACAGAGCTCCATTGCTGGGTGCTGTGGACTCCCATAAAACAGAATCAGGTTCTGATCAGACTTACGTCCCTTTTTCCTTTTGTCGTGAACATCTGAACTAGAAAGATCAGAAACTGTTTTTTTGTTGTTTGATCACAAAACAGCAAAACTGTTCCCAAATGCCCCCTAAGACATTCAACATTAAAATTATTCTTTTGTTTTACGTTCAACCATTGCATGTTTCGACGTTCAGAGTCTTAAACTTCGGATAAAATAAGTAGAGACCTTTAGCATGGAAAATGAAAGAGAAACAAAGAGTTCATTCGCAGGGTGTACTCATCAAGAAGAGGTTTACATGTAACATTGAGAAATGATAAAATACACACCTTTACAGTTCCCATCTCGCCAATTTTTAAATTCATTTCACAAAGCCACTTGATGAATTCTCCATAGGGTATGCTGGAGGTACTAGCAAGGTCAAATGACAAAAGCATACTTGGATATGTACAGCAAGATGGAATGATCTCTAGAGAAGCACATCAGTTCCAACACAGTGATCATTCACACTATTCAACAAAGATAATATACCCCAATTACCTAGAGTTCAACAATCATAGATGCAGAGCGTCACTTTTTATATATCACCAGGAGAAAGAAAATGCCAAAACAGTGAGTTTTTCAAGAGATGCCAAAGCTGTGGCAGCAGAAATCAGGTCTATTTCATGAATGACCATTTTCTAAAGTAGTTGAGACACATGATACTCTGCCACACTTAATCATGACATAGCAATTGCATCGCCAGCAGTGAAAAATTCCCGTAATCAGGCTGGAGTTGGTTTCGTTCAACCCAAATTCAAGCAGGTTGATTATAGAAGCCACTGAGTGACAATGGGAAGCATTTCACTCTCAAGGCATTTTCCTTTATGGGATGAAAATTTGTTCCATTTTTAACTTCCACCCAACCAAGTCTACTTGTACCATCCAACTCTTTATCTTTTTTCTAATTTGCATGTGCACGGGGGGAGGTGGTTCCTTCAATTACAACATTATTCTTTACTGATCAAAGAGGTATGTTTTCATTCATCACACACACACACACACACACACACACACACAGCACTAAGAATCACACCTTTGGTTGCTTGGTAAAGGTATAGTGTGGACTCTGCTAATTCAGGCCGCAAAGGATAATATTTCTCTGTAGGATGCAACATTTCACGGTCTAGCAAGTATCTGTTCGATGTACTCTTTCAATTAGACAAACAAATCGACTTCCACAATACAAATGTTGATGAACTGTATAAAAGCAAATAAATCCTAGAAGCATTATTAATGTATGTTCAGTTGTAAAGAAGACTCGCTCATACCTTTCTGGTAGCACACCAAACCTTTCCCACACATGAAAAAATTCACGATGTGATGAATTAGCAGCTGCAATATCTCCAACAAGAACCTGATTACGGCAATTTAAAGATCATACTTGTGTTTTTAACAGCAAACCTATCTGAGCAGAAGTTACAATGCCAACCAACTGTTGGATCATAGATCAGTAAATACTAGCAGCAATTGCCCCAAAGCTTTGGGCCTCATAATGTTTTAGTATTAGTCGTAATAATATCATTTGAAAAAAAATCATGATATATCATACTATTATAGTAATATAAGAAAATGCACAAAACTTAAGAAAATTATTCCATTGTTGGACAGTCATAATTAACTGTCACAATGGCGGCAGTCAAGCTTGACCACCATATACTCCCGTAATTTCATTATTCTAAAACTACAATGAAGAACACTCTTGCTTCAATCTTCCAGCAATCACCATGAAATAAGTAGGGTGTTCAATAACTTGCCTGTAGACCAGGCCAAAAAGCCTGAAGGCTAGTCAGTTGCCAATAGGTTGCCTTCCCTGTTCTCATGTCAGCTTCATGATACCTGGAATACAGAAACTGTACTTAAAATTACATCATACAGATACAACTTTTATAAGATAATACAATTACGTAGCAGCAGAAGGAGAAACTCTAAATCACACACAGGCATGCACAAACTTGTGCACCAGAGCTACTAGAGGTCAATGATGTATGAAAACCGCATGGAAGAATTACTGATTTACTGTAATTATATTGAGTAATTTCCCCAGGTATACTTTAACCCACCTAAACCTCTGCTTCTCCTTACTATTTGAAGTGAGTAAATGTTTGTTCTTTTCATTATCATCCTAGATTTTCAGAAGAGGTATGCATTAAAGTGGAATATTTCTGCTCTATGGTTATACTTTGCAGCAGTATGCATCAATGTCCTGGTAAACAAAGAAGAAAGTTGAAATATTGGCTTTCTTTTTGGACTTTAAAAAAGTGGGAATATATTGGAGACAACAACTTCCATATTTCTTTTTTTCTTTTTCTTTTTTTTTTTTTGGG
>NC_056560.1:11044131-11060658 GCF_013358625.1 Macadamia integrifolia | reverse complement strand
GACGGTAGGGGAAATAAATAACTACCTCCACAGTGGTGGGAGGGAGGAGGGGGGGGGGACAGGTGGGAAGCTTCATGCAGAAAAGCTAATGAGTAGAAAACAAAAGCCATTCACCTAAACTGGAAGAGATTTTTTCAGTGCGGTACCATGGGCCATGCCGGAAATATTTCTGTACAGCAAGATAAGCAGACTGGAACATGTCCCAAAACTCATCCTTTCCAAAAAGAATGTGGGCTTTGATTAGATATTCATAGAATGAATCGACTCCTACATGAGATTGAATGTTAATAGCATGAGAAACTATGTAACTTTAAATGAAGTAACACAGTACAATATTTGAGAACACCACATCTCAAAAACTCAGCACAAATTTTATAAGCAATTAGATCCTACAAGCCAATTAAATGAACATAAAGGAAGCAAATACAAGATAAGAATGCACCAGCTCCAATTCCAGATGAATGCTCTAGCCATTCCCCAGTGACCACATCCAGTGTTGTGCCGAGGAGATTCAAAGGACTTCGCATGCTCCATAGCTTACGAAGGGCACGCAAAGCTGCAGCTTCAAATCTGGGGTCACCAGTTAACCTTGATAATGATCCCATTTCAAGGATGAGAGAACCTGAATTCACAAACGTAAAATCAGTAAATTTCAGAAGTTGGGAAATTGACAGCTGCATATTAAATTAAGAACTCCTTTTCAGAAGTTGGGCAATTCACAGCTGCATATTAAATTAAGAACTCCTTACCACACCCAGATGTGCTTGTCTCAGTAGTCTCATTCTCCATCAGTCCATGCTGTCCATCACAGAATTTTGTATTAGTGCAGATTTAGAAAATTCCATGCTGCTCATATTAATATTTTCCCAGATCGAAAATAATAGTTTTACATGGGCGCCTTGTGTAATAGAAACTATGTATGGTAATATGTGAATGCAAGCATAAGTAATGCTGGTAGATGCATGCTCTAGTACTTCTAAATAGCAAGTCCGTTTACAAAGTTACAAGTTCTCTATTTCATATATTCTTGATGGTGTTACCATCATAACAGTAGCAGCTTGATCATTAATTTCCAAGTATAGGACTTTAATCAATTCTACATACACATCTAGTAATCTTACAAGGTGAATCAGTAACATTTTATGTCATTCTGTGAGGGAGGGAGAGAGAAGAATTCAGTAAAAATACTGGCAGCAGCATTAACATTAAAATCCTAGACCTGCGAAAGAAGTATTTTCCACTGGCCAATGCATCATCATCCAATTACCTTAAGATTGACCCATGCATATGGCAATCCAGTGGGAGTATCGAAAGCACGTAGGAAACGTCTCCCTAGATCTTCAGCCAAATTAAGTAGCTGGTTCTTGTAAATTCCTTGATCCAACCCGTTAGTAGGATCAGTGGCAAGAATATGAGCAGACACAAGTCCTCCAAGAACTCTTATATTGCACTAGACAGTTGCAAGCAAGAGGAAAAAAGAAACATTAGAAATACCCTTTCTTTACTGAAACATTATATGGTAAAATAATTTCATATTATAATGAAGCTTTTAGTTAGATACCTCGAACAGATGTATCCTGGCATCGACATCAAAAGTAAGATTTTCAGAAAGCCAGGTAACTGCCCTTCCAAATTCTGAGTAGTTACCCAGTATGACAAGACTGCAAAAAAATTACTAAAAAATAAAGAGTAGAAACTGCAAATCAAAATGATGAGCTTAACAATTTATATTGTGAAATTATGACGATATTAGGAAATTACAAAATTAGATCATACAGTGATTACAGTCATAGTTAAACAGAAACTGATTGAAAACTTATATTGAAAATTTATACAAAGCATATAGAAATTCGGGTTTTCTTTTTCCTCTTGTTTATATATATATATATATATATATATATATAATTTGATGTGGGGTGGAGGATGCTCAGGCACTAAATACTCAAACCTATCTACATAAATATATTATACCTGGACAATGACTCAATAAGTGTCAAGGCTGATCCATTGTAGTTTTGAGGTAGGTGTTCAAGCTGAAAATCAAACAAAAAAATGAATGAGGGAAAAGCTCTATAATTTATAAACATTATATGTGTGGAAACAATTGCTTGGTAAGTTTTCAAAATAATCCTTACATTCAAATTCCCAAGCTCACTAAGCGAGTCGGTGAAAGTCTTTGTAAGAGGTTTTAGCTCATCATGCTGGGAAAAAAAAAATAGAATGTGCATTCAACAGCTTATTTATGAAAAGAAAAATTAGTGAACCTCAACAAGTATTCTGGGGTTCAAGCTTACTGGAAATGCATAAGTCATGTAGTTGTTGTAGGCATGGTAAAACCTGAAGACATCCATCTTGGATTATTCATACAAACAGATGTAAACTTCAAATAAGATGAAATGTAAGTGGATTTTAGCACTGAATTGAATCAAAAAAATTTCACCTAGTAAAAGCTAGGAATAGAGAAGTCTTGTTCAAATAAAAAACAACCATTAACGAACTAACCTAGCTACAATCGTTAAACCACTGCCCAGCAACAATCATAATAGCAACATGTCTGGCTAGAATTGTTAAAACACAGCACCGACTCACTGGCTCTGAGGAGCTACCTCAAACAATGACTGCGGCTGGATCACCTCCCTTTCAGGGAGAGCTAATACTTGTTGGGTATTTTAGTTTTTCACTGCTTCACACCCAAAAAGATGCAAGCTAGCCTGACGAAAGCTTGAAGATGGAAGTCCAAGCTCATAAGCTTATTATTTCTTTAACAAAACTTAGCACTGAACTCTTCTGGCACATATGGGAATTTGTTTTCGAATTTGATCATGTTTACGGAGTGCATTTGGACTGGCTTCAAACAAACTCGATGCTTCTTAACTTCCCATCAGGCTAGGAATTACTGCTCTGGGATTATATCCAGCGTTCCCTCCACCCTCACACAACCCCCCCCCCAAAAAAAAAAAAGGAAAAAAAAAAAGGAAACCAGAATTTCCCTACTAACACCAAAAGAAAAAATTCCAAACAATCTCTAAATGATACAGCGCATGAGAGAATCATGACAACCCATCAACGAAAAACCTCAGGCAAGTGGAAGAAAAACTCATCAGCTAACATAAAATTGGGGAATTCCACAAAGAAGGGAGGATAAAGGCATTCCCAATAAATCTAACATCTGAAAAACATTAGCCAGAATAGAACCCAGGAAAAAGAAAAACCAAAACTCGTGAATTTCAATATAGGAAAATCAAAAGGAGTCGGTTGATTCACTTACATTTTCCGGACCTTCTCTCTCATGAATATTTTCTTTGCAGCTACACGGGACTCGTCCCCAGAAATGGCCGAGCTGAAGAAGGTGGGAGAGATCACGAGAAAAAGAAGAACCCATCTCCGTAGTCCGATTCTAGAGTCGTGAAGCAGCATGTTTTTGATTAATTCAAAGGCAACAGATGAGATCCGAGTCTCGATTCCATGGGCGACAAGTATAAGTAACGATAACGATGAGTAGATTAACTGGACTGATCAGATGGAACACTTTTAAAGAAAGGGAGATCAATCACGAATTCACGATAAAAGAAAAAGAGTGAAAATGTTTTAAACAACAGAATTTGAATCAATCCATAGGTATTAAATTGGGATTCGAATTCGGATTCTAAAATTATTCGGATGAAGAATTATTCAGATTAGTTCGTTTCATTAATTTAATGATTTAGTCAAAATATCAATAAAAAAAGTGAAGATAATAAAATTTGAATTTCGATTCGAATTTGAGAATTATTCGTTTATAAAAATAAAAGGCACACCGAAAATTCGGATGTTATTTTTAATATTTGCAATACTTGTTTCATATTATCTATCAGTTATCATATGTATTGTACGCAACATACAAATGATATAAAATTAAAATTTTAAATTTTAAAGATAAAAATATTAGATTTAGTCATCTTTTTTTTTTTTTTTCTAAACTCATTTCCTATTACTCAAATAATTGAATCAGCAAAGGAGAGACTGAGAGGGGGCCGGGGGGACTAATTCAGCTAGGCCTACGTCACCCACCATGCATGTTCACTTTAAAGACTAGAGAGAGTAACGACTATAAGACTTAATGAAACAAAAATGGGGTGAAAGATTTATTTTTATTATAATAATTATTATTATTACTATTATTATTTAGAAGTGTGAGAGATTATCTTAGGAAAGAGAAGCTTTGTCAGTTTTTGTTAAAAAAAATAAGAAAAGTAACATTAGGATAATAAATGCATAATAATCACACTATTTTCTAAAGGCTTATTGACTTATTCAAGATAAAGTTTATATATATATATATATATATGAGATAAAATTCGATTTGGCCGAATTATTCGTGAATTTAAAAAAAAAATCTATAAAATTTGAGATTTTTTCATAATTTTTTATTTGATTTAGATTCAAACTGAATTATTCGTAAAATTCGGTGAAATTCTATTCGACCGAAGTATTCACGTTTAATTCAAAGAATTTAATAACTAGGATCAATCCTAATCTGATTCGAATTGGGCGGAATCGACCGGACCAATTCTCCAATGGATAAACAAACGCCTATTTATTGGTTCAAAATTTCTTTTCTCCCCCGGTAGAAATTGGTTAAGAAAATGTTAATGATTCGAAATTCGGATCCAAAAAATTCTGAGGGGTTGCTCGAAGGACTGCAGCAGCCAGCAAGCATAGCGATTAGGCATCACTTCCGCCTACTGTCCGGATCATTGTAAGGTCTTATCAAACCAAAAAAAAAAAAAAAAAAAAGACTGTAAGAAGGTTGTGCAGCTTCTTACCGAAGATCGAGAATTTTGGCCATGGGAATATTTGTCTGTAACTATTTCGATATGATGGTATCTTTATCACACCAGTCAGTTAGCTAGGAAGGCCAAAATTATTAATATATGTAATTTTGTAATGTTTTCTTACCAAATAATTAATAATAATAATAATAATAATAATAATAATAATAATAATAATAATAATAATAATTTTGTAATGTTTTCTTAAATGAATTTTTTTACTTATGTAAAAGAAATATATAAGTTGTAACCATAATTTCAAAATTGAAATATTTCCATAAAGATTCTCCTGAATCAATAGGTTTTCATATCAAATTGATCAATTCTACGGGTTTTAGATTGATTCCAAGCCAATTTGAATCAAAATCGGCATTTAACTATTCTTATTTTTAAAACACTGGTGGTAGCCTCTGTTTTTTACTCTCACCTTTCTCTTGTCTTGCCCTCATCTTTGCTTGCCTTACTGTAATTTTACATACGGTATTGACTAAAGCTAGAGATGATTAGAAGAGAAGGATCCATGTGACTGACAGGTCCATTTAGTTGGTAATTTGGTATTTGACTGATTCTCAAAACCGTGCATAGATCAGAAAAAAGTTTCCATAAGCTTTTAGAGCTTGAAATAAGCAAACGAGTGAGAAATATGAAGAAAGAACTTTGGTGTTGGTTTTGCAGTTTTTAAGAGTTGGGAATCTAGTAGTTCACCCAAAAAAAAAAAAAAAAGGGGGAAGCCAATGAAATCCCCCCATTCGGTATCAATCGGATTGGATCTCAACAACAATCCGAATCAATTCAATTCCGCCATTTTTAAATCCTTGAGTGAAAAGACCTTACAAAAATAAATTAATCTCTCTACCTACATATAGTTCCGAGTAATGACCATGATCTAATCTTAAAGCAAAATTTACCAATCTCCTGTAATGCATAGATTAGTAAAGTGAGTGCACAACTGGGACAAGCTCGACCTAGCTTCCTGCAAGCCAAGGCCCAGCCCGAGGTTCCCAATCCTTAGCCTGGGCTAGGGTCGGTCTCAGATACGCCGACCTAGGCCCAAACCATTCATGCTCGGGGCATGCCAATTTGGACATACTCAATATTTCAGGTTACATAATTCTGAATAATCATCGGAGGCACAAACTAAAGATGTGAATTTAAAATCGAAACCATTTACCAAAATTAAACCATATTGTTTACATTTAAACCGTGAAACCCATTATTAAATGGTTCAATTTTAATTTTAAAATTTAAACCATTGATAAAACCGTCTAAATACATACATAATAAGTTTAAAACATTCAATGTTTACATATATTTCAATAAAAAAATTAAGTTTACATCAAATAATTATTGATAAAACCATATAATAAAAAACAATTCAATTCAATATTACAATCTACATCCATTTCGCTACAAATTTCAAAGGTAAAGAAGTTGTTTGGATAAAATATTAAAAAACATAAAAAAATGTTTAAAACCATTTATAAATTGTTTTGATTTTAATCTATGAAACCGTTTACTAAATGGTTCGGTTTTAATTTCACCTAAAAAATCTTACACTGATCCAAACCAAACCGTATAAACCAAAACCCAACCGATTAACACCCCTTGAACAGACCAATGATGGGCAATGAAATGATTTCTTAAAAAAGGTTTAAAGGCTATTACATGCATACCTGGGAGAGAAAGAGTTAGGTTTTTATTGAGACCGAAAAATATATTAAATTATGAAGTGCCTTTTGATATTTCAAAAGCGCACGTCAAATACTGAAAAAGGAGTCGCCACCTAGTATGATGGGCCTAGGGCCCAAAATAATTCTCTTCCTGAAAGAATAATAGTAAGACTCGTTGCCGGATAAAGGATGTCTTCATCTGAGATTCTAGACAAGTGTTAAATTACGAGGCTGGAAGGAGAAAATGAAGACAAAAGACTAAAGACAAGAATTTTAATAGCGAGCATCGATATCATTTACATGCTAGAGTGAAAAAGAATGTGCCTAGGGATTTATCTCCACTATTGCTGAACATGTAGGGTGGACAAGTTCACTCAGAAGATGTTTGTTGAAGCTCCCCACAATTCCTTATAAGAAAGTAACCCTAAAAATGCAAAAATCAGACATTTTATGTTAACATCACAGAACATATAATGCAATATACCTCTGTTAGAATGTCTTACCATATTCAGCAAGGTTTCCTCTTATCCACCTTTAAGTATAGATTATACCATTTCTTTTTGGTCCTATCCCTCATAGGCTTCTTATCTTTTGCCTGCTGATCTTTTGCTTGCTGATCCTCTACTCCTTTAGACTCCTTGAAGGAACCTCTGACCTTGCTACTACTCCAACTTCTGTTTAAAGGAGGAGCACTTGTGTACGAGGCATGGATTGCATTCCTTTGCTGAAGAAGCTCATCAATCTAAAGATGAAACAATGAGCAAATATAATTTAACAGCTCCACTTCATCTGAAACCCCATTTTTGAAACAGAAATTGCTACACACTTCATTGACCCAGTAGGGACGTTGGGAGGCAGACCCCAGATTAAAGGGTCTGAGCCACCACATTTCAGGTAGGTTGACTCATTGCTTCATATATAAGGATACACACAATCTATCAATGCCTATTTACTCTCATCTAGATTTTAAGGTCTCATTCATTAAGATGTGGAGCAGCCCCTTCTGCCCCTACTTAAAACAAATAAACGCATTTTAAGTAATTAAAACTCCCCACTTCCCTCAGTACTTTCATGACCTGGGCAGATTATCCTGAATTGTCTGTGCCAAGGAAATTACCTGGGTCAAACAGTTGCTAGTGGTTTTTTCAGTAGAAAGTCAAAGATTTTGACTTGATCCGTTCTTCCAAATTGGAAGAGGTTAAAGAAAGTTCAACCATCGAGTGTTGTACAAGCCTGGTAGCCATAGAATTAAGTGCGTGTTTGGTAAGCTTTCCAGGCTTCTGGAGTTCAGAAAGCAGGCCCACGAAATATTTTGTTTGAATCATATCCACCTGAAGTGCACGGAAGCCCCAGAACACAGCTTCTTCTTGGGCTTCTCTGGCAAAGATCCCAAATGAAATAATTTCTTTGGACCTGTGCTTTTGATCCGCAGAAGCCTGCCCCAGAAGCTTACCCAAACATGCACCAAGTACAAAAAGACAAGGAAGTGAACTCACAGACTGCATTTCGTGTGCATATCTACTCGTCATCTGTGTGAATTGTGCCAAGACCTGCAACATGGCATAAAAGTAAGTGCAAAAAAGTACAGATTCCTTCAAGGTATAAACAAAATGCTTGTGTGTAAATCCAAACCTCTCTGTACTCAGTTTCAAATTTAGCAAGCTCCACCCTCTTATTTAAAATGTGAGCTTCCACAGCCCTTAGTTTTTCCTTTTCTTCCGAAAAAGGTGCACCACAAAGCGCTTCTATTCTGTAGCTTACACTTCTGAAAAAGTTGTCACCTGAAAACATGTACCAGAATACAGCACGAGAATGCTTAGATCCATCAGGTCCCATATCGAGGGAGAGGCATGCCCATCTAGACATAGTAGAACTAACCATAGACAGCAAAGAAATGGGTCCCAGCTTTTAGTTCAGTAATTTCACATGGCTGAAAACCTTCCAATTTTTTGAAAAAGGCAGCATCAGGATCCTTTGTAGCTGCCATCTATATTCAGAAAGCATGCAATTTGATGAGGAAACAATAAGAGATGTTTGGAAGCTAAGAGTAAGTTAATAAAAGAACTTGCAGTGCCATTATCTCACCGAATTGACTGATTGATCTAACCGGTAAACAGGGAAGCCAAGAAAATACATCCCAGCAGATGTGACCTTTTTTGTTTTTGCACTGTCCTCCTTCACAATAAAGAAGTCAAGATATAATATGCCATAAAAACTATAATCATAATGAAGCAAGAAATTAACAAAAAAAAACTCAACCTTATCCCAAATAAATGGGTTGGCTACATGGATCCAAGCAAAGACAAAATAACAAAAATAATAGTAATAAGAAAAAAACACCACAACAACATGACTAGTCCGCAATATCCCACCTAAATGGGATTGGTTACATGGATCCTAGCCCTCCAAACAGCTCTATTTGAGGTCATACTAGGGATAGGAGGTCTGATTTTGTGATCAATAGTAATGTAAGGGGTGGGGTGATTTGTTTGTAAAGGCAATAATTGTGGCGGTTTTTTTAGAGGGCACTGGTAGTGATGGGCCTGTGAAGCTTTTATAGCGCCTGAGCATACAGGTTGCTTTATTTTTTGTTACATCAATACAACCTCTCTTACCCATTCCTTCAAACAATATCAATAAAATTTGCCAAAAAAAAAAAATCTCATAAATACTCGATACTTGCTATCATTATGATAATATATAATACAAATTATGATGATACCAATATGACAATCTAAAATGGGTAATGCTGGTTGTCACCTAGGTACGTTACAGAAGTGTTGTGCTCTATTTTCAATTGCTGTAAATGCCCACTATGACAGAACATGATTAACCTGGGAGAAAAAACACAAAAATGTAATTTCGAAGTTCATACTATCAGGGCATAATTGGAACTAATTTAACGAGTAATGACAAAGACATTTTTCTGATCGGGTGACCGATAAAATGGACATAGAAGTTGAAGAAAATTTCCGGTTATC
Organism: Macadamia integrifolia; assembly: GCF_013358625.1. NCBI lineage: Eukaryota > Viridiplantae > Streptophyta > Magnoliopsida > Proteales > Proteaceae > Macadamia > Macadamia integrifolia. The sequence goes on along the minus strand of NC_056560.1, from coordinate 11,051,196 downwards.
TGCTAGTGTTACTGATATGAAACTGAATTAAAAAGAGGAAGGAGAAGAGGAAAGGTATACTCAATTTATTTAATTGTAATGTAGTAAAAAAGTAAATAACTAAAATAAAGAGGTCAAGGAAGGAGAAGAGAAGAAGAAGAGACACAGAGTGGGAGGGGAATGACAGAGCACGACTACAACAATGGAATTGCCTTATTTTTCGCTTCCTTTCATTAGAGAGAGAGAGAGAGAGAGAGAGAGAGAGAGATCCATGCAAACCAACAGCACAAATTACCAAAACAAAGAACAAAAGAAAGGCCATAGCAGAAGCATCAACAACAATCAACACCTTCACTTACTGAACAAACCATAAAGGGATTTGCATGAACTGCATAGGGCTTTGTTCCTTTTATTCGGGATTGAGCATTTGATCATCTCCCTCTCTTGAACTCTTAACATCATTGGATCCAAATCTCCCCCGCCCCCTCCCCGGGTGCAAAGAAAGAGAGATGATCGAGGCTTCCAAGCTAAATGTTCAAACTTGTCTGATCCCTCACTCAATTTTCCATCAAATTTCGAATTTCCTTGTATTTGTCTTCTTTCCCAAGCTTTTTCGCTCAGAGACAACAAAGATGGACTTGTGGGACTAGAGAGTAGTTAGTTGGGTTGTTGGTCCGTTCAGCACTGTAAAATTGTAACTGCATATCCATGCAAGAAAATGTGGGTGGGTGTCGTAAATGTTCAGTTCTGAACCAAAAAACAATGTCTGTTGCTCTTTTCCTCCCTTTTCTTTCGCTATTGATTAGACAACAAAAGAAGGTTGAAGAAATCTTGAAGAGCCAATTGTAATGAGTCAGTCTCAGTCGGCGGCGGCAGAGGGCAACCAGATCGATTTGGACCAAAAGAGGTGTGAGGGCATTGGCAGTTCCGATATTCCCCGTTCCCATCTCCAACTATAGGTCTGATTCCCAAACCTTCATCCGTCAAGGAGCCACAAGCATCCTCTTTCAAGTAGGCCTTGCTCGCGATCCTTCTCTTTCGAGGATCAGTCTAACAAATTCTTTCCTCTTCCTCGACCTCCTTTGATGATCACCACCACCACCACATCAGCATCGTGAATTCAGGAGCCATGTCAGTGGATCAGCTGCTGTCACCACAGAAGCAAGCATAGCAGCGATAAGTCCAAGAACATTGCCAACTGCCCCTCCTCCCTCTGCATTTCACCTCCCGATCATTGTAATTCCACCTTGGTGGCTTCCTCCCAAACGGGTCTCTCGCCCATTCACGTTGAAGCCATGAACAAGCTTGCCTCCCTCGCCCTCAACAACGAATGCTACAAGGAGATCATCGAGGGCGGTCGTGCTTTGCAACTCCTCTCTTCAAAACACAATTCGGCTGCCACGTAGAAGAAAGAGAGCAGGAAAATATCACTTATGCCGGGGAATTTACCCTACTTCCCTTAAAAAGGACTCTTTATGCTCACGGTTGGCAATTTGAATTCTAAAATTCAAATGACACATTTATGATGTTCGGCTACAATTCTCTTATAAAGTAGTGTTCTAAATTAGGTTGAAAATCATTTGTAACCTCGTAGGTGACATTCAGATGGACTCATATATAAGTATCACTTTGGATATCAATTATACCCGTGATAAGTATCAAGTAATATTTGAAAAAGTTGAGTGAGATCTCCTGTAAATATGTAATATCAAAAGTACCTAGCAAGTATCAAATATTGATCTGGAGACAGCCAAAGACGAAGTGATAATCCCTCAATACTTCATGTTTTCATGTTTATCAGAACATACTTATATATTGGTACTTGTAAATACTGCTCAGTACCTGTAATGCAAGGCTTAATCCACCATTAATTTCCTGCTCAAAGTACAAAAGCTGCATAGGTGCCAAAAATTTAGTAGCAGATCAAGGATTTTCACATTTACAAACTCCACAATTATTAAAACAATTTGTCAGAAGAAAAATATGGTCAAAACTTAAGTAAATTGTAGATTCCAATGTTGGAGAAACAACAGAAATGCTTAGTGTGCTAGAGAATTTATAGGACTTTTTTTTTTTTGGTAAAGAGAATTTATACGATCATGAACAGTAAAATTATGGCCCAAAATTAAATTATATAAATTGAACCCAATGCTCCCATTTTTATGCCAATTTGAAACACTGCCAACACATAATGTTGGAGTCCATTCCAAATTCAGTTCATAAGTACAATTTTAAGAATGGGAAGCCATAATGCATGAACTTATAGGATTTTGATGGGGTGCAAGTTGGAATATCCAATCACATGCCAAAAGTTAGTAACAACTATCACGTAATTACTCTTTTTTTTTTTCTTTGACAGGCATAATTACATCAAAACAAAACATGATCACCTTGTTGACTATGAGATAGACAAAGTGAGACCAGGCTGCACAGTAACCATTCCATATGCTAAACCAAATCAGCAAATATGTTTGGAGTCACACAGAATATATTTCCATTCATTAACTGAAATGATAAAGTAAGGAATGACCATATTAGAGCTGATTTGGGAGATGCCTTGATTCTAATAAACTCCGAGAATGTTGTTTGAGGTGGTATGACCATGTTCAACAAAGGCTTGGGGATGCACCAGTAAGGAAGAGTGATCTGATACAGATTGAAGGAACTAAAAGAGTTAGGGGCATGCATAAAATGACTATAGAAGTAGTGCAGAAAGGCGTGAATAGTTTAGGTCTTGTCCCAAGTATGACCTCGAATAGATCTGATTGGAGGGCAAGAATCCAAATAACAAACCCCATTTAGATGAGATTTTAACGATTTGTTGTGTCGTGTTTCCCTTCCTTTTTTCTGGGTGAATAAGAAATTCATTAACAAGGAGAAGGGGAAAAGGGGAGGGGGGAATATACAGCCCCGAGGGAAAAGAGAAAAAGTAAAAACCCATCAATACGAGGCTACATCCCCCAAGGGAAGGGCGCGGGGGGGAGGCCCCAAGAGGAAACAATAAGATTGTTTCTAGGGGAGCTTACAACAGGGAGGGGGTGATGAGGGAGAGTTTGGAGGAGACCTCAAACTAGATGGCATTCCAAATCGTATAGAAGGACCAAGAGTTGGAGTCCATCTACAAAGGTTGCGCTCCATCTAAATATGGTTAATAGTGGCCCCAAAAGCAAACTTCTCAGCAGTGTCACAGATGGTCTTCCCAGCATAGGTCATGTCGATCCAAATCCATTCTCTGGAGAGGGGAGGAGGGGAGGTGATTCTTCTGGAAGGCCAACAAGAAGCAATGACTCTTCTCCAGATGGAGGAAAAGGGACAGTCAAAGAAGAGATGATTGGTATCTTCAGAGCCATTCCAGCAAAAGTAGCAAGCAAGGGACAATTGGATGTGGTGATGAATGAGGAAGGATTGAGTGGAAAGGCAATTGGAAACGGCTCTCCAAACAGTGAAACTATGCCGAGGGATGTGGAACCTAAACCAGATAATCTTGTGCCAAGGAGAGGAGGTGCCCAAGGTTCTCACAAGGTGCGAGGTGGATGAAGAGGAGAAGTTCCCAGAGGTGGAAGGGGTCCAGATAATCGTGTCTACCCTAGGCGGGGGACAGAGTGAAGGGAGGACACAGGAGACATGGAGGTAAGGCCGGAAAGGGGGGCCAATGCTCCATTCGCAATTATGGAAGAGACGGGAGTATCTTTTGCAAGACCGGCGGAGTAGACGGATCTGTGCCCCACACTAGAGAGGAGGACACCACTAAGGTGCCAGTTGTCAAGCCAAAGGGAGGTGGAGAGACCACTAGGGTGCTAGTGTTCCCTTCCTTTTGCTTTTACTCTTCTTTTGCTGTCTTTGATCGGATCCATGTAGCCAACCCCATTTAATTGGATAAGGCTGAGTTGTCGTCGTTGCATTTTGTTAAATGTAACCGGCTGTCAAACTTTAACCACTTGAATTTGAAATAAAAATTGCAATCAGATTTTTAGCATAAAACGGTCATAAATTAAATTAAGAGGTCTAAGTAGGGGCTCATCAAACAATGCATAAATACCCAAGGAAGCGGGAATTTCAAAAGTGTCCTAAAAGGCCGTTCATAAACAAGGATCCTGAAGGCAGCCTACAGATGCAAAGAAAAAAAAAAAAAAGTGCAGGGGGTAAAAGGGCCCTAGCCATAATGGTACACCAAATGGTTTTCTTGGTTGCAGATGAAGAAATAATTCTCAAAAGAATATTCAAAGAAACGTCAGAACACGCAGTTCTGAATAAAATATGACAACAAACTAATATGGCTGCAATTGGCTTATTCTTGGGATCATATTGACTCAGTTTGCAGCTGACAATTGTATTTTTCAGCTCCTAATATGAAGAATAAAATACTTACTCCTAGTTTGTTCTGTATTTTTTCTTGGATTTTTCCCATTTCCCCCTTTTTTTTTTTTGGGGGGGGGGGGTGGTTGTTGGGGTTGGGTATAGGTTCCAAGATGTGAACAGATCTGGAGGCCCAATAACATGCCACATGTCACAAAATCAAAGTGTCAGGACCCTAGTTAATTAAAATGAGTTTAAAACACCAAAAAAGGCGTTCCGTTTTTCTGCCGTTTTGCCGAACTGCTTTATAAAAGTCGATAAAAAACAGAAACGGATAGGTTAGAAGTTCTAAACGCGCATCTTTTTTTTTTCAGAAGGAAAAAAAATGCTATATTAATTTGTTTTTTAAAAAAACGTTGTAAAGTAATTTGTTGGGAAATGTGACAACTAACTTTAACTAATAATTTTGAGATGTAGTGTCTATACACATAGAGAAACATACACAAACGTATTTAAAATACTTAATACATTAGATTTAGAGAACCATGCACAAAGTATTTAAAATACTTAATGCATTAGATTTATTGTAGACTTAACTAATAATTTCTAAATTTATACATGTATATTGCCTATTTTTTTTAGTGCCACATTGTCCAAATTTAAACATTTTAAATGCGCACCAGTCGTTTTCTTTTTTTCCGTATTTACAGTATTTGACCGTATGTTTTACTGTCCGGCTCACATTTTTTACCATTCCCAGTTCACTTTTTTTTTTAGCCATATTGTTCAAATTTAAACGTTTTAAACGCGTACCATTCGTTTTCTTTTTTTCCGTATCTACGGTATTTGACCGTATTTTTTACCATGCAGTTCACATTTTGATCCTTTTAAATCATGCTTGTACCAAACACTCTTTATTTGTTCTTCCCGTTTTAACTAACAGAACTCAGGACCAATAATGAATACAATCCCACCTTCATTACTACACACGAAGAGAACAAGTTTAGAATTAACCCTAGGATACTATCATCAGTGATGATGCTTCTGGTCATACTGAGTGAAAAGAGAATGATAAAAATCATTCTTCAATTAAAATCCCCAACGCTCTGTGCAAGGGAGGGTATAAAAGGAAATCCCAATCATCCAATAGCTTAGATAATCTGGTTAAAATCATCCGATCCAACTGAAAAAAAATATATGAAAGGAAACCTAATCATCCAAGCTTTGATCCGATCAAAGGTAAAACCATAAACGAGAAAATATCACCAAAAAAATTGCAAATGGCTTGTCCAAGATGCCCCAAGGACTTGGAAAGTCTTTACAAACCTTGAACTTGCTTTTGTCTGGTGATTGCACTTGACACACAAATCCAGCCTGTGCTTCCTGTTCTGTTATTGTTACAGAATAGAAGTGAGCACATTGTTTCTCAACCTGTAGAAATATGAGAAAGCTTCAAATGCATCCACTACATGAAGAAAAATAATAGTTTATCAAAGAAAATAACAGCTAACGATAACTCACCTTCTTAAACAAGGGTTTCCCCAACTGAAGTTGATGAATAGTTACCATTCCATTGAGTGCTTCTTCCAAGACAGTTGCTGAGACAGCGGTCTTAATTGGCACACCAAGTTTACTATTGTGTGATACATATACAAACCGAAACAAGCCCATCATTCCATGGCCCAGACTCGTAATATCATGGGCCTCTCCCACAAATGAGAAAACAAAAATTTATTTGAACTGGATTTACCTAAAAAGGGCAGCAAACATGGTGTTGACAGCTCCCAAACTTGAAAGATCCAACTCCAATTCTTGGCTTTCTGATTCAATAGCCTGGAGAAGCCATTCACATCAGTTCTAAACTGATGATTCAAGTTAAATCATAAACACAACAGATGAATGAAATTTGGCCAAAGCATAACACGTAATGTAATGAAATAAACTACAAACTATACAAACCAACTAATTTTCAACAATATTGGAGTCTATGAACAGCACAGCATTGTAGGAGGGAAAAAAAGAAAATGTAAGCCTGTGCCATTGACAGTAACCATATCAATCAAATGTTAAAAGGTCTGTAATAATACAGTCCCGCCTGAATATCTTACCTCAAAACCTGCTGTATCATACTGACGCCGCATGTCTGGATTGGAAAGAATATTATAGGAGAATGTACACTCCTTAAACATATCAGCTGCTTCAGGGTCATTTGCATTTTTATCAGGATGGTACCTGAAAAACGAATGGTCTTGGTGTCAGTATACAATTCATGCACTGCAATATTGGAAGGGCAGAACAAACAAGGAACAACTTATCACAAAACATACCATATCAAGGGCTGAGGGAATCAGAAGACACTACACTACTACCACAGTATGACTAGTCTCAACAAGAGCTTACCACAAATAGATTTTCTGCAGTATACATGAAAATTCTTTTTGACAATCGTTGCCGATCATACTGGTCCGTTGTCTTTCTTTTTCCTCAAGGGTTGGCAACACTATAAAAGTTTCCCATAAAATATTAACCAAGTAAAGAATATCATCCCGAGTAAATTTGTGCTGCAAAATCTACCTTGAATAAATATCAACCCCCAAGGGTCCTTCACAGGGGTTCGAGTCTTGAGGGCAACCACTTTGCGCAAAAATGCTGAAGGAATAAAAGGATAGGACTGATTCCAAACTCACACCTCCCAAGACCCCGCATGGGAAGCGGGACCAGCACTGGGTAATGGCCCCAAGGCTCCTCAAGGAGTAAGTTCTTTCCCCGCTCCCCTCTCCCCACACCCCC
>NC_056560.1:11000289-11044111 GCF_013358625.1 Macadamia integrifolia | reverse complement strand
AAAAAAAAAAAAAAACTCAAGCACAAACGAAAAGTTGTCATTCATTGACTTAAGAAGTTGTGGGTGCAGAGAATGGACAACAAATTCGATATATACAACTGGATAGTCAGGAATGCACTGCAGCTCCCGGCTGCAGTAAGATTCTGTCCATGCCCAAATAGAAGTAGGAATAATGGCAACTGATGAAGGGTCTCTGGGGAAAAGCATGAACTCTTGCAACTGATAAAGAATGGTAAACCAAAAAAAAAATCCAGATAAGCAAACGATAACACGTGTCCAATACCTCTCTATCAATGTCATGACAATAGGACCATATAATTAATGGATATGCCTTGTGGGGAAAATTTTCCTCATTCTTTTTTTCTTCAATAAACATTAGAAATAGAGAAAAACCAAATCACACAAGGGACCTTAAATGTTTCTCAACTTTATCCACGTCAAGGAAAAACCAGAAAGTAGACAAATTTTACTATCATTGCCATCATTGTAAGATATAGAGTGATTTACATCCCCCTCCCTTGTAGTTTGCGTTTATTCCACCCCCCTCCCCTATTTTTTAAAAAATCTCACATACCTCCCCTGTCAGATAACTAGGTTAGTAAACTGTTGGTTGTGGATGTTAAAGTACGATTCTACCCTTCTGCCTTTACCAAAAATTTTATTACGAAGGATACCCTTATCCCTATCCTCTAACCCAATCCATATAATCGAACCCTCACTTTCACGTTTTCACTCAACCCATCGCCACGGCAAGGATTCTTGGACCTTCACGACGATGAAGACGAAGGGATCGACAGTGACGAAGGGACCAGCCAATCTCCTTCCTTGCACAAGGTGACTATTTTGAAACAAAGCAAGGAAGAACGTGGAGAAAGGGACAACGAAAGTAAGTCTCGCTCTACTCTCTCTTTCTCTCTGTGATTTGTTTGTTTTGGTTGAGGTTGAGAAAGGGAAGAGAAAGGCGTTTGGTTTCAAACAAATACATCACAGGGCGGTGGAGATCGGCTAGTCCCTTCGTCATTGTCGATCCCTTCGTCGCCATCGATCTGTCACACCTCGCCGTTGATATTTCCGTCGCCGTGAAGGTCCAAGAATCTCTGCCGTGGTGATGGGTTGAGTAAAAATGTGAAAGTGAGGGTTCGATTATATGGATTGGGTTAGAGGATAGGGATAAGGGTATCCCTGGTAATAAAAATTTTGGTAAAGGCAGAAGGGTAGAATCGTACTTTAACATCCACAACCAACAGTTTACCAACCGAGTTATCTGACAGGGGAGGTATGTGGGATTTTTTAAAACATAGGGGAGGGGGGTGGAATAAACGCAAACTATAGGGGAGGGGGATGTAAATCATTCTAAAAATTTTGGTAAAGGCAGAAGGGTAAAAACGTACTTTAACATCCACAACTAACAGTTTACTAACCGAGTAATCTGACAGGGGAGGTATGTGAAATTTTTTAAAACATAGGGGAGAGGGTGGAATAAACGCAAACTACAGGGGAGGGGGATGTAAATCACTCTATATTAATACAGCCACCAGAGAATAGCAAATACAGAGACAACCGGCGAAAGACTCCACCACAGAAGTGGTACCACTTGTGAGCTAGAGGAAGTAGGGAAAGCTTTCCTATAATACCTACCATCATTGAAAATTTGTCGATGAAATTCGATGGAGCCATTTTCTGTCCTCTTTTATAGTTTAGCAAGGGAAAACCGAAATGAGACGACCATGGAGAGGTATCAACCGGGAACAAGTTAAACAATGCAAGGAAAAAAATGACCCCGTTTACTGTTGTGTCATAACTCATAACAGGCGCATGTGTTGAAAATAGACAGAATTCAACAAATACCTAAACATAATTTCAGCCTTTCTGGTCTATAGACGGGCAAAACCTCATGAATAAATGAAACTAAGAAATTCAAAAAATTGTGGAAAAAATCCAAAAATCGAAAGTCTTAACCTAAAACCTCAAATATGACTGGAATACAGAAACGAAATCATATAAAAACAAAATGCTATATGACAAACAAAAATCAAACAAGCTAGAAGGTTTGAAAGTTAGCTTACTTGAGAGCCATTTTTCGATAGGCGCTCTTAATTTCCTGATCCGTTGCGTTCCGAGAAACCCCAAGGACCTCGTAAGGATCCCTCCGTTGTTGCTTAGCAGCCTCATTCTTCTCCGATTTCGAAGAAAAACCGTGAGATGACATTTTCCACTTCGAATCAGAAAAGACGATGGCCACGTTTCAAAAACCCTATAAACATCTCCGTCCGCACGATTTTCCACGGGGATTGTCAAAGAGACCCATGGATCCGCACCAAAAATCCAACTCTGACTCTCTCATTTGCTCTGAAACCGACTAGAATTAGATCTTCAGTCTTCTGAACGGAGAAAGAGCATAGAAGAACCCTAACGAGGTAGGGGGGGCGGTGCGGTGGCAGGGAGGGAAGAGAGAAGTCTTAAGGACCTGCAAGCTGGAACTTCGCAATAGCGAGCGAGAATAGAGGGAAAGAACAGTGAGGAGAGAGAGAGAGAGAATTTCAGTTGCGTGTGGTGTGATCGTGTGGGTACCTGAAAGGGGTTTTCTCGATACAAAACGCTCGAGGCGCAGTACGCACATTCCCGCACGAGAAATTGAGAATTGAGAAACGGTGGCAAGAAACAAGAAGCACGATCCCTGTAGGTAAGGCGGGAGAAGTAGTGTGCGTACTGCGCATTGATGCGCATGGAAGAGAATCAGACAGATATTTTTTATCCAACAAAAAGACTATATAAAGTTATATTTTTAGGTTACCGACTCTGTTAAATCTTCTACCAGAAAGAAAAAAAGGACCATGTAAAGTCAAGTGGCTTTAAATAAGGGTATTAATTTGGGACCCGAAACGGGACCATGAACTGGAACCAGATCGATAAAATCCGGAATTGATCCAATTCGTTACTAAATAGGACGCTTTTGGGGACTAATTTTGGGATTGATTTCCAAATATGTGACTCCGTCTGTCGTATGGTTCTTACATCGGAATACAATAGTCCACGAAATTACCATCAAACCAATGAAATCAAGAATTACATCCATATCGATGTATGCATTCCACATTGAAGCAAGGATCATGCAACCAGTGGTCATGCAATTACGTTGTGATCTTCTTCCTTTTAAGGACAAATTTTATGCGGCATGTGTATTCAGTCCTTTGGTATTTTCTTTTTTTTCGAATATGTGAAAGGATGAATCATGCATTATTTTCTCTTATGCTTCCATTCACTTAGTTGTGCAAATTCCATTACACACCGATGGCCTATATATCCCTTCGCATGCTTTAAAGTTTAACAAATCTAATTTCTGAAGTCAAATTTCAAACTCAATGGAGGGGGGAAACCCGGAGTTCGACCGGCACCAGAGCCGGCCCTTGATTAAAGCAATTTAAAAGCATTCTAAAATGAGGTCTCTATCAAAGGACTTAGAAATCTGAACTCCAAGATCTATATATTAATTACACAATCACTTTTATGGTAATTATTAATTAATTTAATTTCAAGCTTCCTCAACTTTCCTGTGATCGGATGACTAAGCTCCTTAATTGTCATCATTAATCGTGACCACCGCATATTGATTGATTAATTACAAGGTGTGGCTCCTTAATTTTTAACTAGGTGGCGATGATTTCATTTTCAAATTTCTGCTTTTCCTGCTCCTACTATAATCCCATTAAAACTATAAATTATAAACCTATGCTACCATTTCCTAATCCCACTCCACAATATTTTAAAAAACCTTGTCTTTATAATAACAGTTTTAATTAATAGGATAGGGTTATCTGATGTGAGAGGACGAAGTGGGGGAAGTCATCCAATGACAACTGTAGGATATGATTCATCAATAGTAATGAGGAAGAAAGAGCATCTGGAGGAAGACGAGGGAGAGGCAGATAGAGAACTTTTTCATACTTAATAAATAAAGGGAAAGGATTTCCGTGAAAGGTAATGTGCCTTTGGGCTAATGAAAATGTACATAGAACAATCAATAGAGGTGGGATATCTGTTCATCGTGAGGGGCAAAGCAATTGTTTCGCCTTCATATATGTTTGGGCATAAGAGCCATATAGCATTTCAGTTTTTTTTTTTTTTTCTTTCTTTTTTCACCATAAGTGAAATGTGAAAAATAAAGCTGTACCTATACTGTCAAAGTGGGAAATTCTCACATCCTTTATCGTCTCCGAGAGTCCGTGACATGTCTCTCATATACTCCCAATCCTTAATGATGAAATCGGTCATGGCCCATTTTTAGTGTAATCTTTTTAATTTAAAAAAAAAAAGGTGCTCTATTATGGTGATTGCCGTAGGCCGAAGCCCCCATACAACAAATAGCATTTCTATAAGACAATAAAACATGTAAACTCAAACTCATAACCAATCAACTAAAATGGTGATAAGGCAGGAGTTTATTTCCACTACTAGACTACCAACCCCATTGACGTAATTTTCCCATGACGTCATGGAACACCCTTCCCCATAAAATAGATTGTATTGCCTTAAATACTTGTAGATAATAGAAAATTATTATTTCCATTATATATATATATATGTAATGATAATAATAAAGACTATAATGATAGAAAACAATAGGCGAGTCAAAAGAGTAGTATTATGACGAAGGCTTAGGCTGCGTTTGGTAACATTTCTGTTTCAAAAATGACGTTTCGTATCAAAAACGAAAATTTTAATTTCTGTGTCAAAATCTATTTTTCTTTTTTAATGAAACTAAAACAACGGAACTCCTTTTTGTCATTCTATAAATTCTCATTTTTTTCTTTTTTTTTTATTTTTTGTTTTAAATAAATTAAAACATATTATAAATGCATCAAACGCTTTATTATGTTATTTCCTTTTCATAAAATGAAAAAATTCTAGAAATATTTTTTTTCGAACGACACAGCCTTCCTCCACCAATGTTTTATTTACAGTTTCAGACTCTAGTGCACTCCAGTGACTAAAGTGGTGTGTATCGACATTGTCCGTTTAGCGACAATCTTTTTGTCACATCATCACTTTGGTTTTTTTGTTTTTTTTTCCATAGTTTGCAATGTCACTGGATCCATTATGAAAGGTTGCACCGTTTTCTGTTGAGGGTCACCTCAATCACGGGCGGGAGGCCACGGTGTTTGATTTTGTATTATTTATATTTTATATTTTATATTTAATTAATCTTCACAAACTCAAATTAATAAATAGATTTCGTATGTTTTAAAAGGTTCTTTTGTGTATTAATAAAAAAAAAAAAGTTATATATATGTAGGAATTGGGAGGAAGTTAGGTATGATGCCCCCAGTGACACTGTTAGTGTTAGCGTAGTTGGTTAAGGACTGCTTGTTGAAGCAGCTATTGCAATGGCAGTTTGAGTTCCCCCTCCCTCCACCCCACTACCAGTGGACACATAGATTTTGTATGTTTTAATAAATAGAATATTAATTATAGTAGATTGGATCTTTTTTCCTTTTAGGGTTTTTTTTTTGTGTATGCATTAATTCTCTTAACAAATTTGATACTCAAGAGTGAAGATTGAGGGTAGGCCCGCCACTCACACGAGGTGTTTAGTGCTTTTTACTATTTTCAATAAAAATTGAATGATTATTATTCAACCCCAGTATGACCTGGTCTATGCGATTATGGAGGCAATATGAACCCATGGGACTAATCAGGGCGAAGGCCTGAATATCCATCGTTAGCCAAAAATAAATAAATAAATAAAATTAAGGGTGGTATTCATTATTCTCTATTATTGTCATTATCCATACCTTATCCCAAAAAAATAAAAAAAATGTCATTATCAATTGCTCAGTAAATGCGGGGGGCCGACCTAGCACCGAACCATGTCCCAAACCAACTGCTTTACCCATTAAGATAGAGAATGAAAACGTCATTCTCTGAATATTTATACAATTAGGTTAACCTAATCTCATAAAACTTGTGTTTGGGTGTGGGACTTTCTAAAAGACAAAATTAGAAGTAGACTTCATTGGCAATGAAAACGTGATATCTTAAAAAGGAGCATAGTTGTTGCTGTCGAAAATTTGTATGAGGCTGAGCGTCATTCTTGCACAAGTACAAAAGGCAGAGGCCCGGAAGTGTCTCCGGGATTAGTCCTCCAATGCCCAAGTTTGAGTCCGACAGAACAATATTTTTCACAGGAGTAATGATGTGAGCGTATTGACTTATCTGTTATGCCTTGTAGGGTTCCTTCTTATAGGATTACCCCCCTTTTCCAGTCATACTACGATACATCTTCCTTCATTTGTGGGGAATATGCTCTATCTGGGTATCCCCTCCTCCTCACATAGTTAGAGTCATCGCGGCCTCCATTAGTTGAGAGGGACTCCCGTCTCCCCCTCCTTCTGATCTCTGGAGTCATGGTCATAGTGGGTATCCCTCGGTTAGGGGTATCACTTGTCATTCCCTTGGATGCCACGTACTCTTGCTTCACTGGATGGCTAATCCGGGCGTATCAATAGCCACCTAATGAGTTGAATTCTTGAAGACTTGAACCAATTATGCAATGTTTAAGGGGTTTTCATGTCTGAGGGTTATGTGAACATAGAAGAATTATGTCATCGAGGAATTAGTCAATTGTTTAAGAATCAGGTTCGACCATGAGTCACATTAGGTTCAATGAGAACCCGGTTAGGTGTGAATTATTCATCATGTATTTATTCTGTCACGTGAACAAATTATATGTATACATCGATTTTTAATTCAGAGGACAAAGTCTAGATTACCACATGTCTAATTTCATAGTCTAATTCAATCAAATATAATTTTTTGTATTAGCATGTATATCACGTATATATCATTCATGCATGTGTACCGATATTGGATGGTTATATTTGTATTGTGATTATCAATAAAATCATGTTCCATTGTTATTTGAATAAACTACCGCTCTTTTCCACTCTCTTTCACATCTTGACCATAAGAGATATATCATTCATGCATGTGTACCGATATTGGATGGTCATATTTGTATTGTGATTATCAATAAAATCATGTTTCATTGTTACTTGAATAAACTACCGCTCTTTTCCACTCTCTCTCACATCTTGACCATAAGAGTCTTGTATTGATACTTTTTCTCCTCTCCTTGGCCATGTGGGCCCTTGTTGATCAAATTGCTTCCTTCGCCATGATTGATGGAGTGTGATGTTCTTGCTATAAATGCCATGACTACAAAAACGGCTAGTTTTTAAGTTGGGTCACCCACCAAAGGTTTGCTTAGTGCCATTTATTTATGTCACATGATAAGTTGGATGGATGCTGAAATTTGATTTAGTGGTACACCCTATGGTTGAATATCCAAAAAAAGTTTTAACCTAATTTAACACGTGGTTAATTTTACATTGTTCTTAGACGTCCAATAGCAGGAAATTACCACATCATCCTTGGTGACCATCCCAAAGATATGTTCTAAAACATGTCCAATCAACACGGGGCAACCAAAGTCAGGTTTCTTGGGCTGGACCTGGTTTGTCCTAAGAACCCTGACTTTGGGCAGATTGGGTTGGGTGGAGCCCAAAACATAACATGTATCCCATCCTTCGGAGTTTCACTTGTTGATCGAGATGGGGTTTCATAGTCATAGGATACGGGTTTGGATATCGATGTATATGTTTTCGATAATATATGCTCGACTATAATTTAAGGGAAAAGGTCTTGAAAGCTAGCAGGACACCCTGGAATCAGGTGTGCTAGCAACAAAACTATTCGCCCTTTTACATTGGTTTTTTTTTTCCCTATCATGTGGGCACCATGTGAATGATATTATTTCTCACGCGTCATTGATGTGTCAAGAAGATTTCCCCCTGATGAGGCAAAATATGTCCCCTTTCTCAGCTCGGCTGAAGCGTGTATGCAAACCTGAACAGAAGACTAACCCACCACCTCGGCTCTCCTCAGGCTTTGCTGCCACCTCAGCCCTCCATCAGGCCGTGCTGCCACATAGGCATCTCATCAGGTCGTGCTGTCACCTCGGCCCTCAATCAGGCTGTGCTGCCACCTCGGCCCTCCATTAGGCCGTGCTGCCACCTCGGCCCTCAATCAGGCTGTGTTGCCACTTCGGCCCTCCATCATGCCGTGCTACCACATCGGCATCTCATCAAGCCGTGCTACCACCTTGGCATCTCCTCAGGCCGTGCTGCCACCTCGGCCCTCAGTCAGGCCGTGCTGCCACCTCAACCTTCCATCAAGTCGTGCTGTCACCTCGGCCCTCCATCAGGCCGTGCTACCAGTCACCTCGGCACAGTCAAGTAAGGCACACAGAAACGTGTACACATCCACTCATACATTCAAGGGACGTAATCCCTGATCACGGGGGCATGACTCTATCCACTACAAGTCATCAGATGCGTCCACCCCTCTCACGACTTGCACCTCTGAGATCAATCTATAATATTCTTAGAATATGCCCTGGGACCAAGAATATTCACAGAATCATGGAGCCACTCCCCTCAAGGACTCTACACCTAAACAGGTTTTTCCACAAATGCCCTTCCTTCTCTCTCCATTAGCAGCCTATAAATACCAAGGCAAGCCTCCATTATAGAGAATCGATCAATCACTCCTTTTATTGGAAAAGCTCTATTGAGCATCTGCTTTTAAAAGATCTGACTTAGGCATCGGAGAGTCTCCAATCGGGTCAGCCCGGCTCTCCCCTGTCATCTTCTCTGTGCAGGTCGGCCAAAGCACCAGGAACTGCAGGGAAGATCATCCAGTCAATTTTGGTGCATCACCCCCAATCTAGTGGTGTAGGGAACCCTCTCCCGTATAGTTATTTAAAAATTTATGTTTCATATGAATTATGCATCGTACACTATTAACTAGTGATCCTCGTCCTCAAGAGAAGACCGATTCCTTTGCTTCCCTTACCAATTTGATTGTAGACCACCCTCTCCCAAGTTTCCCTTGCTGACCGAGCTTGGGTTTCATAGTCATAGGTTAAGAGTTTGGATATCGATGGAATATATGCTCTGATTATAATTTAATACCTTCTGTACTTCGGAAAACGTTTCTAGCAACAAAACAAATGTACATATGCCTTTTTATTTTACTTTATCTTTTTCTTGATCATGTAGGCCCCATGTGGATAATATTATTCCTCACACGTTATTGATGTGGTAGAAATCTCCTGTGCACACCGTGTGGTGAATTCTCTCTCATATAGTTATTTTAATATGTTTATATGAATTATGTATTGTACATTATTCATCAGGTTTTTATTTTGGATAGAAATACTATTCCACAGATTGCAATTTTGTTTTTGTAGGTTTGGACTCATGTTATAATTTTGGACTCCTCCTTTGGTAAGTCAATGATCATGCACCATTATCTGATACGGTATCTTTTGATAAATCTTAGCTTCCTTATTCTTTTAATTAATAAATTCATTTAAAAAGTTTAAGCGTTACCACAAAATAATATAAGAGTAAAATAAAATATAACATTTTTTTATCTGAAGCTGCAAAAACTAAAATTTGTGCATTTGACTCTAATAACTTAAAATTATGTTGACTGATCAGAAGTCAAAACTTATAAATTTCTTAGAAAAATAGATTTTTTTTTTTTATAGGTCATACTAGTTATACACCATAAGTTTGATCTTCAATCAAGGAAACCCTAGTATTTTCTTCTCACCTATGAAATAATCAGAGGAGGAGAAGAAGGAAGATATTAGAAAAATAAGAAAAACCTACGACTCACCTTGAAGCTTGACTCGCACGATCCACTAGATTTTGAAAAGAATGAGTTGAGTCAAAAAACCTGATTTTCCAACTATGGACAATATGACAATCAATGATCGTAGTGTGGCCTAAAGATCCATAAGCTTAGGCTCAATTCTCTGTTAGAATTTTTGGGGCTGGTCTGCTTGGGTTTCATATTTTGCCTACTGTACGCCCCTATTCGGGCCATATTTGATCTGTTTTACTAGGTTGGGTACCATTCATAGAAGTTAATGTAAAGCTAAGCATCTTTACGGTGCAAGTAGGAGTTTCTATTCACCAATGGTGAAGATAGAATCTCTTTAATTATGGGATATATATATATATATATATTTTTAATGAATAAAATATCATTAAAATAGGAAGAAAGGATATATAGCCCCAAGGGGAAAAGAAAGGAAAAGAAAAAAGCAAAAGTAGGTACTGTACAACTAAAAGCAACCTGGTGGGGGATACAAGATGGATATGGGTAATCCCTAGGCAACAACAATGAACTTGTTCCTTGGGAAGTCCCTTACATGCCAGTGGGGGAGAAAGGCAAATTTAGGGCTAACATCGAGAATATGACATTCCAAATCTTATCATAAGATCTAGATTTGGTAGTCTACCTTCGAAGATCACGCTCCTTCCAAATGTGGGATATCGTTGCATAGAAGGTAGGCTTTCCAACGGCGTTGCAAGTAGAATTACTAGTAAAAGGATATAATTCTTTGATAGGTCTGACAAAGGATATTTCTTAGTCCAATCACAAGTTGAAATCATCAATGGTGAGGAGGTTCTTCACCATGGGTGAAGGAAAATAAAATAATGGGTTACATATTTTTCTACCTATCTGGTTATTAATTTAGATGATTAGACATTACCCTTAACCAATACAATTTTGCATCATCATCCGCTAGTTCAAGTTTGGAATTTTCTTCTCATGTAACTAAATGTGTCTAACCTAACATTAGAAAACTAGGAAAAAGATAAGAGAAGAAAATATCCTATGACTTTTTAGATCCAAAAATCAAATATTCTTCTTTAGATGGAAGCAAAATCTATTAAGATACTGTCAGATTCAAAACGGAAATTTATAAGCAATTTTTGAATGGAGACATAACCATGCTAAGTTGTTAAAATTCACCTCTGTGAGATGGGGTGGTTGGGGGTTCTGTACCTTACACCAAAGTTCAAAACATATCTTGGCTCCCTAACAACTAACCACTGACCAAATCCAATGAAAATTGGAGAAGTCAACATTAATAATGATGATGGTAAAGACATTGCAGTCCTTATTAAATTATAATAATTAAATTTCAATATTAATTGTTATTGATCAATGACATTTTTTTTTGGTAGCTGACTAATATTATGCAATCTAGATAAAAATAGTTTATTGTTTAATTATAAATCAATTAATTAAACCAATGTTTCTATAGTCAATTCAGGTTCCAAATTCAATTGGGGAAAACACTAGGAAAGGCCACTTAGATTTCTCCATGATTTATTATTTGCCCTTAGAATCTTTTTTATATATATATATATATATATATGGGGGGGGGTATGTCCAGATTTGTTAGATATTTAACTATATATTTATCAGAAATACATCATCATGTTGGACGGTGTAGTTGGAGCCGATCCTATTAAATCGGGATAAGACTGAGTTTATTGTTTGATGTTGTACTATATGGCACAACATTCCTAATTAACTTAATTATCCACATATAGATGTTGCATAGCATCTTGCCTGACACCCATGTTTGCAAGTTCGTTACACAAGAAGGTTCCACCTGTCTACCTTAAAATTTTAGAAAAAATGGAGTTAGCCACGTTACAAAACAATCTTAAATTGATTGAAAAATCAAGAACAATATAAGAGGAATCAATGACTGAAATATAAAGAGAAACTCGTATACAAGGTGGGTCATATATGGTCTGGTTGGACCATGAAATTTGATATATGACCAACCTAGGGGGCCCTCAATAGAACAATTCATATTGGTCATATCGTTCATCCACGTAGCTTAGAAACCTAGTTTGAACAGCTGAATCTATTTTAAGCTATGTGGAGGATTGACGTGGTCATTCCAATCATTGAATAGAGAGGTGATAAAATTTCATAGTTAAACTCAATCATATGTTTCATTTTGTATTATATTGCTATATTTGTATTCTAACCTCCCAAACCAAACACCAATATCCTACCTTTCTATATGATCTGTATTTCACTGATTGAGCTAGACATTCTAAATCTAGACTTAGACCCTGCCAACCCTGCCAATGGGAGGCCAGGTCTATCAGATAATTCAGGTAGTTAGGTGCCCATCAATTGTGCTTCACTGATTGAGATTTGCTTGGTCTTCAATGAGCTTTTTGTGATTGACTATTAGAGATTTGCAGAGGATAATTTTTGCAGAGAAGGGTTACTGGATATTTTCTTTGAGGTAGTTCAAATTGTGATGATCAGCTTGAAGCTTGAATCACAGGTCTAGCTCTTCTAAATGGCAACTCTTCCAACTGTGAGGCTATGCATATGATTTTTTGCCTTTACTTTTCAGTAACCACCATCAATGAAGAGAGGTGACTCAATCAAATTACAGTGTTTTTGCTTAAACAATTTGGTTGGTTGACTGCTATGGTTACATAGGTAGAACCATGAAAGAGCTAATTAACAAGAAGAATCACGAAAGTCTTATCCCAACTTAATGAGGTCAATTACATGTAGGTTCCAAGAAAGGACGAACACAAAGATCCACGCAAAAAGATTGACTAGTTTGATATCAGATTGACATACTTGGGGGATGTTTAATTTGAAATTTGAAATTTGTAATTTCATTTCATTCGGGTTTCACTCATGCAGCTTTCTCCTCATTCATGTTACTACCAACCTTCTTGAAACATGAGGCTTCATGATGAATTCTACTTCATGCCATCACAGAAAGCAAGCTTTGCAGTATTAGTATTGGATTTGTCATGCCTTGTCTCCACACAGGTAGCTCTCAAGTAGATTAACTAGATTCAATACCTTCTGTGTGAGATGAATAAAACCATGTTGGATCTTCACCTTTCAGGCATCTAATCAGGAAAAATAAAAACAAAAAAGTTGAAGAGGAACTAGAAACTTACCCAAACTAGTTTTGGAACCCCCACAATAAGGAAAAAAAATTAAAAAAGGGTGAATTCTCATTGGTAAACCATGCTAGTATTCATGAATCACATAATTCATGTTGGATTTTCACTTCCAACCGAAAAACAGAAGAAGGAAAGGAAAGGTATCAACTTGCAATGTTAGTATAATGGTAAATACACCCAATTATCATTAAATACGAGAAAGACTTTGATTCCACTAAAATAATTGCTCAGTTTGAAGATATTGGCTTCCATACGTGCAATCCTATACGCTTTGGCCCGGCAGCGTTGCATGCGACCTTGCTTCATGTGGCTGTCTTCAAATGATTACCGGAGTCATGAATACTTTATCTGACTGAAAGCCAACTCAAGAGGCATCTGCAACCTTCAAATTATCATGTAGTTAAGAGCTGTATTGCTAGATACCTTGAGGCTTGGAGGAGGCAATGGGTAGATTTTCAAAAGCTTCTAAGCATTTAAGCAATGGGTTTTGTCCCAAGCCATTGTTAGAGAGTATTCAGACGTTTGGTTGCATGGCTAGCCCAAGTTGAAGCTCCAGACTCTTACAGCTTTGCTTGGAAATAGGCAAGGGGGAAGGCTTGATCAATGAAGGTCCGTTCTGGATCGTACTGTTTGTGGGTGTCAAGGTGAATTTACAGGTATCTTGTGGAACTGGGACAAGTGAGGGTAAAGCATATGATTTTGTGAGAGGAGAGCCATTAAAGTATGCTTTTGGACTGAAGGGATTGAAACTAACTTGTGATGGTTCTTCAAAAGGTGTAAATTGATCAGGTATATATGAAGAAGGTTCATAGAACCATGGAGGGGAGAGATGAAAACTGAAACCATGGTGGGTCTGGAGAGGTTGAAGGTAACAACTTAGGCTTGCCTTTCTTGCTTGGAGTTGAAGCCTTTTCTTCTTCAGCCTCTCCTTTTTATGAGCATTTTGGTGACCACCAAGAGCTTGTGAGTTTGCAAACCCCTTGAAACAAAATTGACACTCATACTTCTTATCATCCATTTCAGGTGCTGGAGTAGTACTCTTCTCGACCTTCGCAGATTTCTGCCGAGGCAAAACTGTGTTTGAAGAACTTACGCTTTCATCTCCTTCCTCAGACACTCTAGAACTCTGGCCATCATTTGTGTAGGGATCCACCTCAAAACCAAAGATCCTTAGCTTCTTCTCTTCAACATGGAAGCCTTCTCCTCCATCCCATCTAGGGGAAAGAAGGGTATTTTCAGCTACTCCTTGTCCTTCCACCACATTGATCCTCTCCATTTTCCTCAAAATTATTGAGAAGACAAAGTTGTCTAGGTCTTAGGAACAATGCTCTTATTAGTAGTTGTTCTTCTCTCAGCAATTTATAGTGAGCTCATTGTGTTCAGGATGCAATGCACCCAAAATCAAGATAAGTTTATAATAAAGAACAGTTCTAATGTAAAAGAGTCAATTATTAAAGGTGATAAGGAAAGGGTGAAAAAAAAATAAAAACAAAAATCAATAAGAATCAAAATGAATAGCCGTCATATGCAGTATTGGGTTAAAACTTAGACACGGCTCATACTTTCCTCATCAAAGGGGATTCAGTCTGTTTTCTTAAAGAGGAACCCATGGTCCATAAACACTTTGATTATCAACTTGGGCATTTGAAACACTGATTCCATGCTTTAAGAGGACAACGTCATATTAGATTTACTCCAACCCCAGAAGTCAAAATTAGTGGGGATGCAATCACCTGGAAGGTGCTCAACTTATGCTAATAAAACCTCTTTTACTGTACTTAATTGAATATTAAATGATAATTTTCTTGACCAACTAATGAGCAAGTAGATTAATGTATTATCTTCAACCTCAACCTTTGATTACCATACACAAATCAAATTTAAATATGATCAAGTAGCATATTTATGGGTACCCAGTCCCATCTGCTACAGGGTTCAATAGGGCACTACATAATAAATATTCTATTTAGTTTCTGATTAGTGATTAATGTAAAGATGTTCTTATCTGCCACTAGGGACATGCATCTAAAATTCCCTGAAACTGTCAACTTTGACCATGTTTTGCTAAAGCTTCTTCGAATTTGGGGAGTAGTTGCTAAAACAGAGGAATATTAGAAGTGGGTAATGATGATAGCATATTTATATATTAATAAGGGTCTACAGCAAGATCTGAGCAAATCTTCTTAGAGCAGGGGAAACCTATATTTTAAACCACACAGCATAGGTTACAGCTGAATCCAATCGTCAGCTTCTATTATTAATAAGCAAGCAAAGCCTTTTGGTTGGAAGTCTGTTCTAATTGGACCCCACTCTTTGTAACTTTGGGACGTGTTAGAAACTATTGGATTTGTATTTGTTATTCCCTTGTCTCATATTAGATCTTTTAATGGTGGACTTCTTCCACCAATGGTTATTTAGCATGTCTCCTCACCCTTCCCTACCTCCCTCCCCCCATTCCCTAATCTAATCAATAGTGCTTTCTTGCTGTAAGCAAAGTCCAACTAGGCCTGCTAAGTCATCAAGCATTCACCATCTTCACACCTGGACCAAATGAAGCCATCTAATGGAGAGTTGGATCTTGGTGACCGGGTGGGTGAGTGGGTGGGTGGGTGAGTGATTGATTGATTTCATCTCATCTCACTTCATTTCATTTCATTTATACTTGGTGGAGGCGGGGGAAGAGGATGGTCCCTACCCATCAGCCACCTTAATAGCTCATTCTAATCCACTCTTTATTTTCTTCCAGACAAATCCTAGAGGAAACAAAAAAACACACTAAGAATACCAGAATTGACTCCAGAGGCTATGAAGTTGGAAATCAATTAATATATTTATTTCTTTATTTATTTTAAGTTTGTGCTACAAAAGTATTTTGATAGAGGACACGGGCGGCCACAAGAGATTCTTTGCTGATTATGCCCTTTCTTCCCACACATATGGCAGAGCTTACCATGGGTGACAAATAGACAATTCAGATCAAATTTCAATTCATTTGGTATCCGTTTGTTGAGATGAAGGTATGCCTTCTCCCTGTCTGCCTGTCCAGGTACCCAACCGATAGCCTTTGTGATCCGAAAAACCTGTAAAATATTTGAAACATTGCAGAGTCCCACCATTAATTAGTGAATCTAAGAAAAATTGTAGTTTGTACTTGGAATATTTCTATGCTCACATGTGTGTCCACAGGGAAATCATCTTGCTGAAGATGGAACATAAGCACACACGCCACCTGTCATCCATTCGACAACAAACAAAGTCCTAATTAATTAAATGAACCAAAAAATTATAAAGTAAAAACAGCATTAGGACAACAATATGATAAGTTCTTCATAATCAATATCTGCAGGTGGTGGAGGTCCCATCTAAATTAGAACAAAAAAAACAAAAAAATCATAATTATCAATAGAACATTGATATGATAGAAATTTAGATCTATATCTACACCAAAAGTAAGGTGGCAAAGGGAAGGACAAGCTCAGGCAAACCAACATTCTGAAATGAAAGCCATCGCAAGAAACTCACTCCACTAGGTATCCATTGTCAATACACGAGAGAAAAAGAACACGGCAACTGGGTTGTGATGTGGCAATCTCATCTCTAATGGAGTATTCATGACATATGGGTGGTGTAGGCATCCTAGCTACTTCACAATTATACGGACAGAAGCAGAAACTATTACGTAGAGAACTGTAATTTAACAACTGCAGAAAGATGCTCAATTTCATATTTACAATTATACGTACAGAAGCAGGAATCCTTTGAGCAGCATATCCCTATTACGTAGAGAACTGTAATTTAACAACTGCAGAAAGATGTTCAATTTCATATCCTCACGAGTTTCCATATGAAGTAGCCGGTGTAGTTGACATAGCCAACACATCTAGTTGTTTACATGACAGCAGTTCCAAAAAGATTGCTGGACCAAGGTGTCAGATAAAACCTGCTACAGGTAAACGTAACCAAGCTGACCAATGTATTCTGAAGCAAAAGAATAACGCTCTATGGCACTTCCCAGAATCCCAGAACCTGAGAGGAAATGCTACCATCATAGCACAAGCAATTTCAAGGGTATCTAAGATCCATTACCTTGCTAAAGTGGACACTGATGGAAAGTGCTTGACATCTTGGAATTTTGCCATGTCTGCTCATATGTAAATCATTTGGAAATTCTTTCATGGTTTTATGTTTTTGTGCTCTTGGTCCAAAACTTGGCAAGTAGCTCCACAGGAGAGTCATAAGACAGGATCCAGATGCTCATGCTTTAAAACATAATCTAATTACAGAAGTTAGGGTTTAATTGCACAACACTAATTAGCGCCAGAAAAGGGTCGGTTGCTAAGGGTTTCGATTCAAAGGCTGGAATTACAGGACTGAAATCAAAAAGTGAGAGACTGAGCAGGTCAGAAAACAGGGAAAATTAAGAGCTCATATTTTAGGTCTAAATTAGGGCAAGGAAGGAGATCTCTGGCAACTCACAAATTAGGGTTTACTTTGGTTGAAATTATGATTTAGTGATCTATTTTGGTAGGGTGGATTGATGGATAAAATTTGAGGGGTTCCCCCGTCCACAGTAGGGTGTGATGGGCTCTGTTATGGGTGAGTTCAGAACAGGGTAAAAGAGAAAAGGGGTTAGGGTTGAGGCAGGGTTTATGTTGGGTGAAATTTGGAGGCTAACAGTACAGATTAGAATGAATTAAGGAAGATTGAAGGTGGCTAGAAGTATGGCTGATTCCCAGGAAGTAGGAAGACATGAAAAATGATCTAGTTATCACAGGAAATTGTTTGGGGAAGCAGAACTTGAATTACAACAACAACAGAAGACAAAATCCCCCTTAAGAGGCCCAGGGAATCCACCACAGACGAAGGAGAATCCACTCCCCCACTACTAGGGCTGTCTATAGACTGGATTTTAATCCAGATCCGATCAGTATCCAGTCTGTTAAAGGCATATGTGGATTGATCAAAATCCAGTTTGATTAAGATCCATTTGATTATAATCTCCCACATATATAGAAGTATAGATATAATATGTATATTACATATATGTTATATTATACATGATACATCAAGTAGTCATCTATATGCAGGGACTGGGAGGACATTTTGATACTGTATTAAGGTCATCAACCAGGAAATGGTGATGGAAAACAGAAGTTAGATGCTAAAACTTATTTTTCTGATGTTAGAATTAGCTTTAATTTCTAACATGTTTTACTATCATGGTTAATTTTTAGTTCAAACATTTTTCTATTTATGTTGCTGAGTCAACATTGTGACGATATGGAGTAGATGTAGATTAATAATTCAATTAATGTGAGAAGTTGCTATTAAACAAATATTCTGATTGGTAGTCCAATATCTGGTTGTTAAATGGACAAGGACATGGAGTGGAAAATTTGAAATCCTGCGCAGATATTTAACCGGATATGGATATGCTCAATTCCTTAATGAACCAGATATGGGTCATGCATATGTGCTCCGTATCTGGTCCGTTTAAAACCACCACCTCCTCCACCGCCACCGCAACCACCACCTAGGCCAAAATTTTGGGTATTGAATGACATTTTATAAATTTATATAAGTTTCATATATAGAAATTAATATACTCTTAAAAAATGCATTTCTATTTCTTTTCCAGCTCAGAAATATAAATTAACTACACATTATCAAATGTGTTTTTTTGCCAGAAATATGGCCCAGAAACAGACATAAAAAGAAGTCATTTTTGGATACAAATTTAGCTCAAAAACAGAATGGCAACATGCAGGCACTAGATCTTATGGTTTCAATTTTCACAATGTAGGAAGTATTCGGGGATGGGAACTAGGATTTGAGTTGCCCTAGGGTGATGATCAAACACCCACAGCATGAGGAGGAAAGAAGAAGAGATGAAAAAGATCAGTCCCCAGTCATGAGTGACTGTTTGGTTGACCAGAACAGGGTATCGCAAGTATGAGACTTATACAAGAAGGAATAAGAGCAGGAAAAGAATATAAGAAAATAGGAGAAATAAGAGAGGAAAAGGGAGGAGGAAGAAAGCGAACCAAAACTTACCTGAGATGGAAGCAATCAAAGATGAATCGAAGAAGAGGAAAGAAGATCAACGACCAACCTGGTCAACCACTGGTCAACCACTGTTCACAACTGCCGTGCAACAAAACCCAATTTCATTCACTATTCAAATCCGTCCATCGATGGATACATGCTTTGCATAAATAAGAAAAGAACAAAGAACTACTAATCTATTACTACGAGTAAAATGGAACCGAACTCTACCTACTAAGTAGCCTACTCAAAGTAGAACACAGCAAAATAAAAGAATATCAATTACAAATAAACCCAAACAACCCTACCAACCCATACTGATCTAGAAACCCAGGTTGGGCCAGTAGCGTTTCAGTCCAACCACTCTAGTGCTACTGCATCAACTCTCCTCTTCTAAAAAGGACTCGACTTCGTTGAGTTTGGATAGGGACCAAGAACACTATCTGATTCAACTCATTGGAGGAGAAAAGAACCCACAACCTTCTTGAACTTGATCTCAAGGAGGATCTTGGTGGGAAGAAGCTTCACTCTATCCTTGAAAGAGTAGGTATTCGCATACCCACAATGTTTTGTCTTCTTATCAAACAATGGGAGTACATCACATTGTACTATATCCACGAATCCACCTATAAATTATGTGAGCAAGCTCAAGAAGATTGGTGTTGTTCATCCATGCTGACTTGTATGGAGTAGGAGTTGGGAGTGGCTCTGTCTTCCAACTTGCGGACAACATTTTCAAATATGACACCATCACAAAAACCTTTGTCAATCACCATGCTACATAATTGGTCGTTGCACTTCACTTGGGTTTGGAAGATACTACTGCAACGCCAATCTTCCTCGCTGAAAATCCTGTGAGTGGTCAAACCAGGATGAAGAACATAACAAGGTTATCACTCCCCACCACTGTCATTGTTGTTGACTTTACCATACTCACACTTTGCCTCCAAACAAACCAAGGTTATCAAGGCGAAAAGGCAATCAAGGTGCCAGTTTAGGCTGAGCCGCCTTAATAACTATGAAACAAATTGTCTCAAGGTTCGGTTGCTCTTCGAGGATAAGAGGTATAAAAGAATCCTTATCAATATAGTACCAATCGGATGAGCCGTTGAGCAGAGACATACATATACCCTTTGCATGTGAAACACTGAATGGCAGCCTTTGGCATCATATGTCTGTCATAATCACGACCTCGAGGTACTGAGTAAGGGTAGTTTGGCCTAGAAAATGCCATAGATGAACTACTAACCTGTGGTTTGCTGAAGGACTTCTACAGTGGGAGTTTTCTTGCTTTAACTATTACCGTTAGAGCAGGTATTCAGGAAGCTCCTTCGAAAATAAAGCCACTTCAAACTGTCTTTCACCTTATTATGAAACCTATACTGCATCCTCCATCATTGGCAGTTGACCAAATTGAAATAGAACATTGATTTGAAAGTGTAAGCCATTCCGAAACCATGCCATTAAAACCTCTTCATCGCACCCAAAATTAGATTGAGTGGCTAAGAAATAAAATATGGCCACATATTCCTCAATTGTTATGATGTCCTATCTCAGCTGTGTGAACTTGAGGTGCATGTGCTGCTCGTAGTTGGTAGGCAGGAATCTCTGGTTCATGCTCTGCTCATCTCAACCCAGGTAGTGACTAACCTGATGCCCCGAGTCCAATTCTATAGCTAATCTTTGATCCATTTGACTCGAGCCATTTCCTTTAGCTTACCCTTAGCAAATTGAAGTTTTTGGGCCTCAATCAACTTGTATAATCTGAAGAATATCTCCAGATTGTGAACCTAATCCAATTATTGCTCTGGATTATTGTTCCTGTGGAAATCAAAGACATCGAATTTGGCTTCTTTTAGTTCCATAGGGAATATCATCAAAAGGTCAGCTAGTCTCATGTGGTAGAGGTGGTGGTGGTAGTGGTAATGATGTAACATGAGACGGGCTCTGTGGGATGGAGTTGGAAAGTTTATAAATTTCATGTTACTTTTACATGACATTTGACCAAATACAGAAATTGATATGTTTGAAATTATTTTACAGAAACATTGACTTGATATTCTGAAATTACAAACTAATGTAACAATGTAATATTGATTTTGAATCAATATCCACCCCAAGTTTAAGCTTTTTCTTCTGGAAAGCGATAAATGAGGGTCTCCCTAAAAAGGACATTCAGTCAAAATGGGTGGATATTGACCCTCAATGTTGTTTTTGCCGCTCCCAGAAAGAGTCCACTTTCCATATTCTATCTAAGTGTGATCTTGCAAGGAAGGTTTGGGCCCTAGGCACACTAGGCATCAAACCAGATAGACTACCTAGCAATTCAGTCAAAACACTAGTTTCATGTTGTTTTACATCGGGTCTAATCCCAAAAAAGGATCTGAAATGGTTTTTTTCTGTACTAATAATAACGTGTTATTTCCTATCGAACCACAGAAATAAAACCCTATTTTCTGAACAAAAACCCGCTATTCCAAGTATTTTTCAACAAATTGATTACTGGATTGCAAATAGTATCACACACAACCTGCTGGAGGCTTAGGTGATATCCGTTCCTACTCAAATCACAAGCCCTACCCCACAAGGCATCAATCTTCTTATTGTTACAAGTGTCTATGACAACAAAACAAATATGTCGGCATGGGCTTTTGTTTTCCTCTCTCAGAGCAATGTAATCTTATGGGAATCTAGCTATGTCTTGATAGGAAACTGTGGTGAAGGCGTGAAGCGGAGGCATTAGGCCTATTGAAGGGGCTGACATGGGCAAGAACCAACAAATGGACTGTGGACAAAGTTTGGAGCGACGCAGAGGAGATCAGAATTCTGCTATATCAGCAGTTTAAGAAACTAGTAGAATTATGGCCTAGAACTTTAATTATGGTATGCCATGAATTGGACTACTATCCTCATTATCCTATGTTCTGTAATATTAATAGTCATAACCTACTAGGACAACTTAAAACTATTGCATATAAGACTCTAATTAGTAGGAGTCCTACTTACCAAATCAATATGGCATGTAATCAGACTCCTCTTATCTAATGCATGTTTTTCTTTTAGCTCTCTCTCTCTCTCTCTCTCTCTCTCTCACACACACACACACACACACAAAAAACCTTAGTCATAGCTTTTTCTTTAAAAAGAGGGGCCCTTATTCGTAGGTTTGGGGATCCGTACAAAAAGCATTTTACTTGCTAGAATTTTTGAAATGACAAAATTACCTCTCTATACATCGCCATTCATTTTCCATGGACAATAGGGCCACAAGACAGATCAGATCAGCCATAGGACAAGTCTTGGGGGCAAGGATTAAAGTATTGGTATCGGTCGCCGTATCGGTCGGTCAAAATTAAGATACGTATCGGAGGGTATCGTATCGTATCAGAGATACGCTAAGATACGTTAAAGATACACACATAAATGGATAGGGAACACATTTTTATACACTTTTGCATAAAAAAAATAGTTAAAAAAAGCTATATATAACATGTAGAATGCATAGATACTTAAGTAGAGGGTATCGTATTGATAGACAAATATATTGAGTTGAAAATGTTCAAAATGATGAGGTTTGAGTTTCTTACAGTTTTTTCTTTCCTTATTGCCACTGCCACTGTGATGAGTGCCGTGAAGAGTGTCGTGGTGGTTCAAATCCTTGGCTAGGACCTTCTTCTTCAATAGGAGCAATTACGATGATATTCTGCACTTGTCGAATATAGGCACAATATTTACCCTAGTCGAAATATTTATGGTAGTGGGTCTCCCATTCATTGTAGAAAAATTAAAATTTTTTTATAGTACTTGTAGATTAAATGTTTTTAAAGAACATATAAAAAATCAACAAAGTGTGGACCAATATATTTGAGTAGATCTGAGAAATAAAAAAAAAATTGAAAACCTCACTTTTTTGGGGAAAAAGTGTGGGTTTCATTTGAAATCATGTATTTAGTAATTATAAGTTATGACATTATTTTTAAGAGTTGAATGAACTAAATTTTCTAAAAAAAAAAAATTTTGGGGGGATTTTTTTTTTAAAATTAATTTCTGAATAAAAAAATTTTTAAAATATATTTTTTTGAGAAAAATAAAAAATTTCCATGGAAGTTGTAGAACACTTGTTTTTACATAATATATAAAAAATCTAGAAAACTGTTGGTGAGAGTGTGAAGTGTTTGTTTCAAACAACAAAAAATTCACACTTAAGTAGTTGTATCGTACCGATACAGTACGATACGGCTCGATACTGCACGATACCTTCGATACATACCGATACGGCACCAATACTCTCGAGAAATTTTCAGATTTTCAAAAGTTCGTATCGTAGAGTATCATACGTATCGGTACCGATACGGTACGGCACGATACGATACGTACGATACGCCAATACACAAAAAGAGGCCCAAAATTCCCCGTAGCGTATCGGTATGTATCGTGCCGATGCCTACCAATATGGATACGTATCGGCCGATACGGCACGATACGCACCGATACTTAAAACCATGCTTGGGGACCTATTTAGGCCCAATAGGGGTATGGAATTCTGTAGAAGTAGAACTTCTTTCTGTTAGGGATATGTTCACACTCATATAGTTGGTTTTGATGATAACAAACATATAAAGGTATTTCACAATTTTCCTTCAAGTATTATTTCGTAAAGACTTCATATCAAAGATCGAATTTGATGAATAAAAGGAAGAAATGAAGATTGAAGTCATCAAATGAAGAGTTTCAACAAGTTGGTATCAATGCTTGAAGAAGATATCATAAGAATTCAAGCTTCAAGATGTTAAGACATGAAGCTCAAAGATATGGAATTGCAAACAAGAAGAAAAGAAGATGAAGTGCCAGAGAGTGGAAGGTTCTAGTGAAGAAGAAAACCACTAGGATAGATTGGCCCTTTTTTATGTAATTTTTAACTTCCATATATATATATATATATATATATACGTGCACTCACCGCATGCATGTGCATTGCATCATACTAGAATGACCATAGAGCATACCTTGACCAAGTATGGAAAATCTCTAAGTAGTGAGGAACATATTAGGAAAAATATGTTCTAGTGAAATTCTGTGAAAACCACAATGACCTGAATCAATGGCATTTTGGGTAAACTTAGAGTTCGTATCAGGAGGTGGACCCTTCATGAAAGTTGTAGGAAATCGAGTGACGATTCCAACGCAACTGGTTTCGAATCAATCCGAGGTCGGACCGAAAAGTTAAGGTAAAAACACTGACGAATGGTCAGTATGACAGTATTCTATCAAAACAGAGTGTCATGTTGGCGGTCGATAGGCTGGAAGCCCTAATTGACAGTCACTGTCCGAGACCACAGCCGGTCGATCGAAAAAATCCTCCAATCGCCGATGACTGCCTGGAAGTGCCCTAACGGCTATATTTTGCCTCAATGGCTCTTGGATGTCGACCGGCTACCGATGGCGGTTGACCGGTGGACCCAGAATATGACCATTTGAGTGAGATTTACTGCCTAAAATGACCATCTAAGCTCACCTATAAATACCTCTAATGCTACTCATTAATGAACAATTAATTTCAACTTTGGAGGAGCATTGAGCATTAGAAGTGAGAATTGGTCTACACCATCTCGAGTTCAAGTTCTTCATTTTCCATACAAGTGGAACTCAAGCTTATCTACAAGTCTTCATCTACATCTTGGCATTTACATTACAAGCATCAAGAAGACTTCAAAAGGTGCATTCATTCTATCATCATTGCATATTTCATTTGCACCAAACCGGAGGTAATCCTCTTTTATTCCACTTCTCCATTTTCTATATTACATTAAGTCTAGATTGTACTTAGGCTTGTGTAAGGATCCTCTCATCCTTAAGAGATTGTAAGGATCCTTTTATCCTTAAAAGAGATTGTAAGGTGTTTCTCTACCTTAAAGGAGATTATAAGATGCCTCCCTACCTGCAAAAGAGATTGTACAGATTCTCTTCTCCTGAAAAGATTCTGTAAAAGTTTTCCTCCCTACCTACTGTACTGAAAGGGAACTAGTAAAATACATTATAAGTGAAACTTGTTGGGAATAGACTAGACTCGGATTGAGTCGAACCACTATAATTCTTGGTGTTGTGTGATTGTGTTTATTTTACTTATTCCGCAACATTTTAATTTGCAATCACACTTGGGGATATTATTTCAAAACGATTATATTTCCACTAGTATAACCTATTCACCCCCCTCTAGGTTATTTCACTTTCTCTTAGAATGGGTTTGGAGTTTGCAATTAAAAGAGGGTTCTAACTACATTATGCAGGAAGGTGACTTAGAAACTATTGTGTCTTCGATACAATCAAGTAATCAACTAAGAATAGCATCTGGAGTTCCGTTCATATCATCAGACGCATTAGTCCTTGGCCTCACAAGTGAACTATTCACTTCACTGGAAGCCTAGGGCTGCAAATGGAACTGCAGATCAGCAGTCTGGCCAAGTGGTGGGTAGTCTGGTTTGGTGTTTGGGAAGATCTCTTTCCTTGGAAGACTAGTTTCCAGTGCCATGTACTTGTATTTTTCTTTTCCTCTGCTTGTTTCTCTTGGTTGCCTTGAGAGGCAACACTCCAAGTGTCGTTTGCATTGTTTCAATATTTTCTAATAAAATTGTTGTTATATATTATTGCATAGATGATGACTGGGACTTGAGAAATACCCTGCTCAGCTTAACTAGTCCTTATCCCTACTACTTGAGATCAGCTTCAAACAAATAAACATTATAATACTCCAACAAAATAGGAATTATCACAATATGACAGCAAGATCACAGCCACAGTGTACCTAATCTTTGACATAGACTTTTCTTTTTCCCTTTTATCTTTTGGTAGACAAAAGTAGTAGACTACTAATATATATTCACTGGATTTAAACAGACAACATTCACAAGATCCAACTATAAAAATAACATTCAGCAAATTGTGCAGCACAGAACTAATGGGTGTTTAGCATCACTATCAGTCGAGATCCTCTGATAATGAAGCATTATTCAGAAGGTATTCCAAAAAATATGAGTCCTGAGACATAAAATTACAGGACAGACACACGCATTGAACTTTAAAGTTCATAAATAATCTTACTCTCAGATGAAAGTCCGTCCTAACTCCTAACACTTTAAACTAATTAACTTACCTCCCAAAAATCCACAGAGAGAGAGAGAGAGAGAGAGAGAGAGCGTCTATCCTTCTTTGGCCACCTAATCATCCTCTTAATAACAGTTCCTTAGTTTAGCTAGACTCTTCTAGAAGTCCTAGTGGGCTATGTACTAGTACAACAAAAGGCCCCCAAATATCATGCAAACGATACCTAGAAACAGAAGGCATGAAAACTACGCATAAGAATACACCTAATGATGAGGGTCCTGATAGTACACCTGATCATGTTGATAGCGGAAGCACTTCCTATATATGTTACTACAAAATCTCTGATTTCAGCCATGCACATTCACTAGGAGCTCCACATAAGTTTCAATAAATCTCTGATTTCAGCCATGCACATCCACTAGGAGCTCCAAATAAGTTTCAATAAATTCGTCCACAGATTGTCCCATTCAGCAGAAAGAACAGGCTAAGAACGCAAGAATCCATAATACTAACAAACAGTAGTCAAAAGAAAATTTACAGTTTTAATTGAAAAAAATAAAAGAATAAGTACCGTCTTGGGTCCAATTCCTTTATAATGACAGAGCTCGGCCTTGATTTCTTCAACTGACATGTCTCTCAAGTACTCCAAGCATATTTTACCATTCTTCTCGAGCAAGGCCTTCAATAGGTTCTTAATGCAAGAAGCTTTTCTCCCAGCTAACCCACCACATTTTATGGCATTCTCTATACATTTTGATTCCGCAGCATGAACCTTCATGCAAAGACCCAAAACTCCGATAACTGTTCAGAATCATTTAGTGCCTAATAAAATAAAACCATTGACATGAAAATATGACATAAATGTGTGTGTGTGTGGAAGTGTGTGAGAGAGAGAGAGAGAGAGAGAGAGAGAGAGAGAGAGGCAGAGAAGCATACATCTTCCCATGTGGGGAAAGCGCGTTTAAGAGAAGCGAAAGCCCTTGTGGAGTTGGCATCAGTTGTGTTTTGCGAGAGAAGAATGCTTACGAGACCATCTAACACAGTTTCAGCTTCGTCTTCCCCGTTCTCCCGTGGCTCTGATTTCACCGAGGGAAGCGATAACGATAGCGAAGGAGGAGGAGGAGGAGGAGGAGAAGAACCCGCTGCATCAGTACTAGAAGTAGGGTTCTCCTTCAACTTCCTAGATCGATACTTGGCGAACTCAGGAGGAAATCCATGTAGTGCCAATAAATCGTCCCTAACAGCTCGGCATTCTTCCGGGGTGGGTCGAGGGTGAGTTGGGTAGAGTCCATTCACGCTTTCAGAAGCTGCGTTGTCCTTGTTCTCTACAATCTCAGATTTGACGGGAGATGGCTTTGGCGCTTGAAGCTTTCTTTTTCTGCTTCTCTCCATATCTTCTCACCCTGGGGTTTGATTGATGTGAACCACAGAGATCAGGCGAAAGCCGCGGATCAAAGAACCTGCGATTCCACAGCAACTCTCTCTCCGGTCAGGGCTTTAAGAATCGGGAATCGGGAATCGGGAATCGGGATCGGCCGTTTTCGATTGGAATCCGTCGATCCGTACTGGATTTCTAGGGTTAGGGCACATTTTGCCGACTCGAGATGATTTCTGATTGATCTAGTTCGATTTCGGTCTGATGCGTATTCGAAACCGGATGAAACCAAATAGTAAACTCTAATCGAGTTAAAATTTCATGGATAATTAGAGTATTATAGCCTGTGAATGGATCAGGTTCACGTACGAGAATGTTCTTATACACTCCTGCTCCATAGATGTAAAATCTATTAAATGAAGAGAGAGAGAAAATTGATTCTATATATCCATGGATTAAAACTGTTCTCATACATTCTCGTATGTGAACTTGATTCGCTCTCTTATAGCCCTACTTGTACACGAAATTTGGGACTCAAAATCTCAATATTAGCTTAAATTGGAGCAATGAATCCCATTAATGCTCCTAAACTAATAAATATTGCTTCTAGAGAGCTTTCACTGCAACTAGGGTTCATCTATGATAGCAAATAAGGATGAGAAACGATGATAAACAATGTGGATTAGTGTTAGCACTTGAAGCTGTAGTCAGATTGCAAGTTTTTGTTTGATCTTTTATTGAGATTTAGTTTATGAGATCAGAAAATGTGTATGAAACAAATGTTGATAATTAGCCACTTGATAAGGCACAAGAATCGTGTATTCTCTTCCAACGGATGTTGTGTTGAGTATGCCCATGCATGACCTAAGTATTAAATCTTTCATGTTATTCAGACTAATAGACTATCAAAGGTAGCGATGAAACAGGTCGAGTTGGGCTGGATTTTTTAAGACCCTAACTTAATCCTAGGTCCCACAACTCAATCCAGGCCCAAACCAACCCTATTAATCTCATTCCTAGGCCCAACCTTGTCTGGCTTATGCCAACCCAATCTAGTTTTAATTGACCCTAATTGGGTCGGGTCAATTTTTGTCATTAAAAAATTATTTAAAAAAGAACACCAATAGATCAAATGATCAATATATAACTAAAATTAAGAAGTATAATACAGTAATAAATGTTCAAGACACATGACCATAAGAATCAATGACCTATATTTCATTATTATGTATAAAATGATAGGATTTTCACAAAAAAAAAAGATGAAAAGATGACAACCTTAAATTATATTAATATAAATCACGGTTTTTGATTGGACCAAGCGGAGTTGGACCTAGGTATCAACCCATACCCATCCAACCTTGACAGTTTTTCAACCCTGTTCTCAAGGTAAAAAAAAATCTAAAAAATCTTAGCACAAAC
Source organism: Macadamia integrifolia (assembly GCF_013358625.1). NCBI lineage: Eukaryota > Viridiplantae > Streptophyta > Magnoliopsida > Proteales > Proteaceae > Macadamia > Macadamia integrifolia. The sequence continues at coordinate 11,015,287 of NC_056560.1, read as the reverse complement.
CCTATTCGAACTCAGAGTGGATTTAGACCATATGGCCAAATTTACACCTTAATCATAGATGTGCTTTTATTGCCTAAACTCCTCATCCTAGTTCTGACTTGTTGGAATCCGGATGAGTGGACTTTGCCGATTTCAATTACTAAACATAAAAGAAATGCAAAAGCAGGTGCTTTATGTAATGAAACAAGGAAAACACGAACCAGATACCATATAAAACTTTTTGATAGGTTTGAAAAGGAAGCCATGCAATGTATCAATTCCACCCTTGCAATGCGAGGAGATAGATTCTCACGGCCTTTGATGACTCTTTCCATGTATGCTTTTATTGAGGAAGAAGAGATAGAACAAACTCATCAATTGAAGGGTAGATATTTCATTTTAGGGTAGAGATTTTTCATCCCACTAGCTCGAGAAAACATAACATTGAGAGAGAATGTGAATGAACATGTATAAATATAAGTTAAATAAGAATAAAAAAGACATGATCTAGATTAGCCACATGCCAAACATAAAATCTTATTAAACCAAGGAAGAAGTATGATGATGTCGTTGGGCTGTCCAGACCAGTGTCATTGTCCTCCCCACCCCATTTTTTTATGGGCACACATCATATATATATATATATATATATGTCCATACATGTACACGAGAACTCTAGAGTGTAGACATTACCATGCATTCTCCGAACTCTAGGCGGAAATGAACGCATCAGATTGAAAAAAAACATAAAAATGGATGGATCAGATTTGTCCTGTGATCTTTATAATCATCTCCTTCCACTGTTACATAGATAAATTTACATCCCTTGAACAAAAAGAGGGAGAATCTGAAGGTGAAAATGGCAGAAGTGGGGAAGAGCAAAAGAAAACCCCAATAATTACAAAGTGAAACTAAGTCGAGTTGGCAACCGATGCATTCTTACCAGAAGCGAATCGGTGACGAGTCCGATTCAATGTCCCCGAGTCCAACAAACCCTCCCAGTCTACCTCTTCTTCCTCATCTTCTTGGTCTCTCCCAGTACCTCTCATCATCTGTAATATCCTCTTAGCCTTCTCCCTGGCTCGTTCGCTTCCTCTCTCTTCCACCTCTCTCAACACCTCCACCGCTCCCGCCTCCTTCGCCAGCACTTTAAACCTCCAACTCCCTTGACTCAACGCGTACAACGCCCCTACGCAGTTCTCCCGAGTAGTTACTGAGTTCAACTCGTTTCCCCTCAATATCCCCACGAAGCATTCCACCGCGTTCGCATCCAGCAATGCGGAGCGTCCCTCTGCACATGCCGCTAAGTTGCAGAGTATGAGCAGAGCCCTACTCGCGAGGTCCCCTCCCTTTGCCATGGCTAGTAGCGTTGGCACAGAACCCAGCTTCACGAGTTTGGAGCGGTTGCTCTGAACAAGCGAGAGATGGTACAGAGCGAGCGCCGAGTCGTGACGAGCCCTCTCGCTCTCCGACCGGAGCAAATGGAGCAGCGGCGGTAACGCGCCTAATACACCTATAGCCATCTTGTTGTCATCGTCAAGAGCGAGGCTGAAGAGGGCACCCGCAGCGTGTTCCTGCGCCTCAGAGACCCCTCCCTTCAACACATCGATCAATGGTGGAACAATCCCCGCGCGAACGATCTTTACCTTGTTGATCTTTTCCAACGAGAGATTCACCAAAGATGCCACCGCGTTTATCTGGATGACGGAGTAGCGTGAGTTCAGGAGAGATTTTAGCACTGAAAGCAATCGTGGAGTACATAGTGGAACCCTCATATCTGCGTTCGTTCTGGTGATTTTTCTCAGTGAGATCACTGATTCCTCTTGCTCAAACACTTGTAAGCTCTTGAGCTTGACGACGATCTCCTCCTCTTCCGGGGACATTGGGTTTAGGCTCTCGTCTGTAACGTTGCCGGACGACGAAGAAGATGAATAACAAGAGGGCCGCGTTGCGAAGGGCAAAGTTGTGCCGGGAGTTCCCATAATTACCGATTCCTCGGAGCTCGTGTAGAAATGAGTCGGCCGGCGATCTAACTCTGTCGCTGCATAAGACAATTCGACGGGAGCCTTCTCCGCCACTCCTTTAAGCAAATCCTCCGAGGCCGATAGATTTTCCTTCTCTGTTTCTTCTTCTTCCTCCTTCTTCCATTTGAGGGTTGATTTCTCAGGCGGTATATGTGCACGAGCGAGCTTCTCCGCAGAGCTGAGCTCTGGGGTAGTTGGCCGTTCGACGCCATTAGCACGGCACCAGTTGAGAATAGTCGATTTAATAGCAATATTAGGGATTACAGTAGAGAAATCAGGTTTCGAGCCATCGGGAAGTACTAGAGTAAACCCCAAATCTTTACAAACTTCAACGCAGATTCTCTCGAGAGTATGACCAGAGGCAACAATCACAGGATCCGCCATTAAAGACCCAGAAATCGGACAGACGAATTCCTTGGGTGGCTCTTTCCATTCTGATTTTAACGCAGTCGGCGATGCCCGATACAGGAAAATCTTCCACCTGTGCTTACCGTTCCCCATCTCAGTAGCTTTCCCTAATCTCTTCTACACTGTTCGAGAATTCAGAGAAGAAAGCACTTGTTCCCTTTCTCATGAAACCACAAAATAAAAATCCCATATTTGTCATCGTTCCTAAACCAAACAAACCAAACAAACCAAACCAGAGGCAACAGAAACCACTAGTCCCTCAAAAGGAAAATCCAGATATATCACAATAGACAGATAGAGAGAGAAAAAGAGAGGGAGAAGATGATATCATCGACGAACCCATACTTTAGACTAGGTCTTGGCTTAGGTGAGATTTGATCTCAGTGATTGCAGGTTTGCAGAGACTCTAATTCTGAGGAGAGATAAAGACGTGGTGGGGAAGCTTCGTGTTGTCATCGATGGGCCGGTTGGTTTTTTTACAGAGATTGCCGAAAGGAGAATGAAATATTTACAGGAATGAGGTGGGTTTTGGAATTGGGAATCTTTTAAATTTGGATTTTTTTTCTTTAGTTCCTGGAATGCCCTTTGGGGTGGTTATAATAACGAAAATGGCACTAAAAAGCTGAATGCAGTCACGAGGGGCTGGGCCAGGCGCCCACGTTGAAGTCGTCTCGTTATGGGGGCTACTTTATGATATCAATTCAGCCCATTGACCATTCAGATCAGTTTTGGTGGAGTCCATGGTTTTAGGTATCGGCCGGATTGGGATTGGTATCAGTATATACGTATCGGTTAATGCAGCCAATCCCAGACTGATACCTAAAGGTTAAAACCCTATCCTTGTGCACATGAACGGTCCTCGATCTGTTATTAGAAAAAGAAAAGAAAAAGAGAAAATAATGGTCCCGGTCATGAGATTATTGTATCGGCATGCAGACCAATGTGTGGATAGAAAGAGGAATTGACCAACTTGTGGGCCAGGTGTAGAGTGTAAATGATGATCAGGTATTTTTTTTCTATTTTTGGCGGTATCAATATTGTGAACTAAAACCTTATATGGTTTTCTTTATTGTTCTAAAAGTTTCGAGAAAAAATTTTAGTGGTGGGATTATATAACAACTTTGGTCATTGCATAAATGCAAATGGGTTTAGGATTGAATTAGTCAAATGTTAAATTTTAAGACTTAATACAATCAAAGACCCTTTAAGTATAGGCATGCGTTTCTATATTTTTCAATCATCTGCATGCCCATGCAAGCATGCAATCTTAGTTTGTTGATTTTTAGAGTTCTATTTTATCAATTGACGAAATTTATTTGAGCTAAAATTATATACATAAATTGGGGATATTAAGGCAGTTTTATTAATCCCATATTTTATTTATATTTTTAACACTTGATGATAATGGTATCTTATTTATTTTTATTCTTATATTCTTTCACTCTATGGTCCATTATTTGAGTTAGATGGTTGGTAGATGGTTGGTTGATGTGATGATTACGAACATTGAATGGGTGTGCATAGGTTTCGATTAGCCACCATATGTTAAATTTCAAAACCTAAGTTAATCAAATAACCTCTCGTGTGTTGTTGCACATTCTGATACTTTTAAACCATCTATGTATGACCATGCATCTTCTTGTAATTCCTAAATTTTCAAAGTTCAATTTATCACTTTGACAATATTTGTATTAAGTTGAAATTTCATATATAAAAAAGGAACATTAATTAAGATCTATTCCACAAATTTTAGGATTCATCTCGTCGCAGATACTTTGGAGTTCTTAATCATGAATTCGACTATGAGGAATTTTAATCATGGATTCAATTATCAGGACTTTGGGATCAAATCAATCGTATTGGTATAGCCACCAGCCCAATGCCGGATCAGTGGTACGAAAAATAGAGAGGGCACAATAATAAATAAAAAATGATTAAAATTTTGGGGGCAAAAACATTCGATCTAACTACTTGATATAATTTATCTATATTACCATCTGTGATGATCAATATCAACACTAATATCAATACCAATATCAATACCAATACCATGAACCAAATGGACAGATGAGGAAACCTTTCCCTGTTCAACAAACAAAAGGGTTTGTTAACTCTTATCACCTGGGAAAGGGTAAGGCTCAAGTGACACAGGTTGAAAGGAGAAGGCACCTAAGCAATTTGTTTATCTCAATTAGCGATAACTCTTCCTTTTCAACTAAGATTCGCATATACTTGTACTTTCAAAAGAGTATCAAACTCTTCTCCATCCTTGTCCACAAAGTGAAAAAAGAACCGTCAAAATGATCCACTGAATGTTCATAATTAAAAGTTTAATGGTCAATAAAAGTCTTTAAGTGGAGACCATTTCATTAGTGCTTTAGTTTACCTTTCTCTCAATATATATTCTCCATTATTTCATACCTTGGGATGATCTTCTAGGTCAGTGACAAGCAGTTAAGCATTTGGACTTTAGTGTAAATCGGATGATTGTTGGTTTGACCCTTTACCCCCTTATGTTCTTAGCGATTTACGTCCCTGTATGATGATGGGTTAAGGTTATTTTCATCACTAGGTTACCAACCCTGTTGGGTGAATGATGTCAGAATTGTAACTATAGAATGAGAACGATTGGGCATTTTCAGATTACCCAGTCCCTGTGAATGACTAGTTCATGAAGAAACAAGAGGGGAGTTGTTATTTAAAAGAGAAAAGAAAAAGAGTCCAGAAGAAATAAAGTGAAGGTTGAACATTCCACTTTTAGATCCACTAACACAAACTCAATTATTAGGAGTCTTAGGTTTCTTATAACCTTCTCTTTGTTCCTCTTTCACATACGATATAATTGGCTAGGAAAGTAATTACTGGTCCATTACTTCGCTGCTAAGGTAAACTTTAGATTGGGTTTAGGGTTTGGTCTTCAATGATGGCCCTTTTGTTTCAGTCATGGTGGCACTTAGTTCACTCCTTTTAGTGCATTTATCACATCCTGAAAGCCACCTTTGCTTCCATGGTAGTGGTTTGTGCTTTAATAAGATTAGTTTCTTTTCTTCTTCAAATGGGTAAGAAAGAACTAGAAAAGCTGAGACTGAGTGGCAACATCTTTGGTATTGCAAAACCTGGAAGACTCTTTGTGTCTTTCTCAATGTTGTAATATATCATGCAGAATCATAGATTAAGTGCACGCAAACAAACTAAAGGAGAGAATCATATATCCTTTACATTATCATTTATTCGGAGAGACTGAAAGAAAGTGCTTTTGCTTTGTATATATATATATCATATTAAATCACATACCAAACTACCAAAGGCTAGCAACAACAGAGCACCCAAAACCTGAAATGAATATGAATTGAACCCTAATATGTTAGATTTTGGGTAAAATTTATCTTTAAAAGCTAGTCATTAGGCTGTTGGATAACAAGAGAAGAAAAGAAAAAGAAATGAAAAGAAAAAAAAATCTTCAAAAGAGAAAGAAAACAAAAGAATAGATATGGTAAGAAAATAAAAAATTATATCTATTTGGCTACCACTAGATGAAGGACCGAGGGACTTGTCAGGCCCAAGGTTTGGATACCTGGTATTAGAAAAAAAAAAAATGAGACTACCACTAGATGAAAAGAAAAGTTTTTATTATTATTAGTTTTTTTATTTTCTTGTGTTTTAGGCAAAACTTTTTTTCTTTTTTTAACATCGGAAGAAACTTTACCATTCCCTAGAATCTTCTCTTAGTTCACACAATGAAAATTTCTTAAACTAAGAAAATAATACATTTTTTGTACTTTTTTCTTTTCTCTTACTACCAAACAAAGCCTAAAGGGAGAGAATGGCGTATAGAATTTGGATCTTGTGGTCCCCACATCTCATGGATAGTGTGAGATGAGATTAAATGATACACCTATATGGAGAAGATCCCAATTGTGTCTTATAATGTCTTTAGATGTTTTCACAACAGGTTATTCTTATCCGATGTAAGTTTTACCCAAAAAAAAATATGCGATGTAAGATCATTTTTGCTTTCACATGGGACTCCAATAATCTCTTCCTCCACATAGAATCTTCTCTATCCTCAAAGACACTTTGAAGTTGCCACACTATAGCTTTAACAGCCCTTGTTGAGATTCTGATAAAACTCACCCTTAAAAGCTAGTATTGAGAAAAAGGTGCCCAATTCCTCATTTCCTTGTATGCTTTCATATATGGAGTATTCACATCTGATGTGAAATCATTAATTCCTTTCATAAAACCCGAGCAAGATTCGAATCTAGAGAAAGTCATGGTTCTATAGTCCCTAAAAGTAGATGGAAGGGCACTATAACAAAATATGAAAGAAGCCATTAATGGATCTCTGAACGTGCAGTTTGGCTTCATGTTATACTCTTTGTTGATCTTCTCTTCCCAGTATCTTGTGACTTTCCTTTCTCACCTGTCATGGTTTTGGACCACAAAAAGAAAGATAAGTCCCGATTGGAGCATCAAAACACTCAAAAAAAAAAAAAAAAAAACAAGTCATATAAACTGAAGTTGATCAGTTAGCACCGGTGATCTGATAATATTGTATATACACAAATAGGGTTGGGTCTGTAAAGTTCAGTCTATCTAGCTGTCGCACACATGGTTTTAATACACGGTATTTGATCCGGTATCGATCACTTTCAAAACCGATTTGATATCGATATGTATCGATATGAATTGATTTTTTTTTTTAATCCCGAATATTATTTGGGACCGAGGGAGCCCCTAAGATATTATTAATAACAAAGAAAAAGAATACAAATGGGGGACATAACTTGCCTTATCCCAACCCAACAAATAAAAACACTCGCACTCTAAAAGCACAACCAAAAACCGAAAGGAAAAAACATTACATTCTAAATATCGGCCACCTAGCTTTATCTTCCCTAATGATTTGGCTAAAAGCTCTAGGAAGAACATGGACACCAAAAAAAATTGAATCTATAGTTGAAGCATATGCCAAGTTCGCCAACCAAACTGCTACTCTATTACTCTCTCAAAAAGAAAAAGAAATTCGAGTTTAAAGAGAGTCACATAGAATTATAACCTCCTGAAACCAATACCAACAACTCCATAGATCACAAAACCTATTAGATACTAAGTTCACAATCAAAGTAGAATCGGAGCTAATAGAAAAATCTGAAAAGCCCATATCCATGCATAACCTTAAACTATCCCTAAAAGCACGCAGCTCAGCCACAGAATTAGAACAAATACCATAGAAACTAGAGAAAGCTGCAAGAACCGTGCCATCGTTATTTTTTATGAGTCCTCCTCCTCCACTAATACCAGGATTTCATTTGTTTACACCATCTACATTTAACTTGACCGATGTCGCAGGGGGAAGCCAGAACGTGAGAATTGGAGCTCTTTGCCTTTTTATGGGAGGATTAATGTTAAAGACCTGCAAAATAATATTTTCCCTCATAGACGGAAATTTACAAAACTTAGATGGAAGAGGGATCTCATGCACCCATCTTTTAAGACGTTCTATGATCAATCCAAATGTGCGAGCACCCTCCCCATACCTTAGGTTGTTCCTTACTTGCCACAACTCCGATACTATTAGCGATGGCAATAAACCTTTTATGACGTCACAAGCACCCTTAAACCCAGCCTTGGATTGCCAAAATAAAATTCTACTCCTTATGTCATGGGTTGGAATTAAATCCACATCAAATAATCTTCTAAAATATCCCAAACCTTTGTCGCCATCCCACCCAACATCAAGCAATGAGTGGACGTTTCTCTCCAAGGCCTCCTACAACAAAGACATTTGGAAACTATAGGGATACCAATATTCGTCAGTGAGTCATCTGTTGGAATCTTACCATTGAGAATTTGCCAAGTGAAGAAACTAATCTTAGATGGAAGAGATCGATTCCACAACCATTTAAAATACAATATCGTATTAAAATGAGCACGAACCACACTCCAAGCTGACTTGGTAGAGAACCTACCATCTAGAGAGACTCGTATGGTTATTTTGATTAATATATATATATATTTTTTAGCTTGAGCTAGCTAGTCACGGTTAAAATTGCACCCTATATTTGAGCACGTGAAAGGTCCTATTAATGGAAACAAATTCTTAATTTGGCGCTAGTCCAAGTGTCCAACTCAACTAGTTGCTCAATTAATGTAGAGATAAAGTTTTTAGTTCGAGATTGGGTGCCCCTACGTCACAGATTGCATAATAACCATTGTGGTTGTTCTTGGACAAAAAACACTTGTTCATTAATCTATTATGCTATCAAAGAAAGGGAAGGGGAACCAATTTGCTCAATTTTATATAACAATGCAGTACTTTTCAATAATTAATGAATCTAAATGACACTTCTACAGGTGTGTTTAGAATTTAACAACTTCATTGAGTCGTATTTTTTCTCATTTCAGTATTTAAGCAGTTTTTGAATGAAGGTAAATATGTCATTTCACATAGAAATTACATTAAATGACATTCAACCATATTTAAACAAGGTTTTTAAGGTCAAACAAAATTTTTCATCATTGCATTACATTTGGAAATCAATAAAAATTAGCATTGCCATCTTTACTAATGCAACTCTTTCATCCTGTCATAAAGCTATGGGAATGGGGGTGTGTGGCATTTGATCGCTCTAGAGGCTATGTTTCTTTGCCTCGGCTCATCAAACTCTTGTGCTAACTATTGTTGGCAAAACTTTGACTATCCGTCTAACTCTTACGCCATAAGTGTGGATTATTAGAGGGTAATGGAGTTCTCCGATTGTCTTATTCTCATAAATATTCTTCTTCCAAGGTTTCTAGTGTGAACATTGTGCATGATATTATGTCTCTCAAAGATCATTTCTCTTTATGCTCTTTTTCGCATATTAGCAGGTTTTGTAATGAGACAGCTCATTGGGGATGGAGGGTATCCTCTGGCTACTTGGATGATATACCTCAATTAATATATGTATATTGGTGGGTGCTTGATCCTTCACAATGTTTTGCTTATGAGGGTCGATTATTCGGCCCTCTGCGATGTAATTGAGGATTTCTCATCTATGATCAAAGAGCTCTCAGTACAACCACGACACTACATAGAAGACATATAAGACCTCACTATACTATCGATGTAAGATGTTAAAGCTGTGCAGGTTTTCTGAGACCCACAACATAACCAAGAGTTACATTCGTTCCATCCAGAAAGACAACCGTGATATAAGATCGTAAGATCCTCTTTGCCTTCTCCCTCGCTCCTTCGCTCCCTTTCTCTTCCACCTCTCTCAACACCTCCGCCGCTCCCGCCTCCTTCGCCAGCACTTTAAACCTCAAACTCCCTTGACTCAGAGCGTACAACGCCCCCACGCACTTTTCCCGAATCGTTTCCGATTTTAATTCGTTTCCTCTCAACATCCCCACGAAGCATTCCACCGCGTTCGCATTCAGCAATGCTGTGCGCCCCTCTGCACATGCCGCTAAATTGCAGAGTATGAGCAGAGCCCTACTCCCGAGGTCTCCTCCTCCCTTTGCCATGGCTAACAGCATCGGCACAGAACCCAGCTTCACGAGTTTGGATCGGTTGCTCTGAAGTAGCGAGAGATGGTACAGAGCGAGTGCTGAATCGTGCCGAGCCCGCTCGCTTTTTGACCGGAGCATGTGGAGCAGCGGTGGCAATGCGCCTAACACACCTATGGCCATCTTGTTGTCATCGTCAAGAGCGAGGCTGAAGAGGGCACCCGCAGCGTGTTCCTGCGCTTCAGAGAACCCTCCCTTCAACACGTCGATCAATGGTGGAACGATCCCCGCCCGTACGATCTTTACCTTGTTGATCTTTTCCAACGAGAGATTCACCAGAGATGCCACCGCGTTTATCTGGATGAAGGAGTAGCGGGAGGTCAGGAGAGATTTTAGCACCAAAAGCAATCGTGGGCTACAGAGTGGAACCCTCATATCTACATTGGTTCTTGTGATCTTTCTCAGTAAGATCAATGATTCCTCTTGCTCGAAAAGTTGTAAGCTTTCGAGCTTGACGATGATCTCCTCCTCTTCCGGGGACATTGGGTTTAGGCTCTCCTCTGTAAAGTTGTCGAACGACGAAGAAGATGAATAACAAGAGGGACGCGTTGCGAATGGTGAAGTTGTGCCGGAAATTTCCTTAATTACCGATTCCTCGGACGTCGGCGGCCGGCGATTTAACTCGGTCGCTGTGTAAGAAAATTTGACTGGAGTCTTCTCCGCCACTCCATTAAGCAACTCCTCCTCCTCCGAGGCCGATAGATTTTTTTCCTTCTCTGCTTCTTCTTCTTCTATCTTGCATTTGAGGGTAGATTTCTCAGTCGGTAGTAGTGAACGGACGAGCTTCTCCCCGGAGCTGAGCTCTGGGGTAGCAGGAAAGTTCCTGCAACCAGGATAGCAGAAAAATTTCATCCTCCAAAGAAGAGGCGGGGGTTGTGCTTCACTAATCCCTTCTTCGTGTTGCTTTCTTTTTCTCTAAAGAGTGCACAAAATTAGGCTAATCCCAAAAAACACACAGATTACATTAAATCTTTAATCTTCGATTAGTTTATCTTTGGATTTGTTCTTCTTCAGTTCCTGTAATGCCCTTTGGTTCGTGCAATAATAACGAGGGGTATGGGCATGGCATGCAGCACGCCATCTCAACTCTCGTTATGACTGTCTACTGTAGAATAGAGGCGGCGGCTCAGATTCAATGCACGGAACTCCTCGAGGCACATGCTTACATTAAAAGAGCCGAATCCTAGGCTTAACAGCTCAAGAGAAACATATTGAAAGGAGAGGGCACTTCAGCAATTTGATCAGCACTAGGCCAAGATCCATTGCATGCTCACTGAAAGTTTAATGGCCATCAAAAGATTTAAGTGAACCATGCCATTTGTGCTTTAGCTTACCTTTTTCTCACACTATCTCCATTTTAAAGAGAAGGAGATCACAAAGCAAAGATGGCGGCAGCAAAGCATGATAAAGAAGGTGAATGATGTCAGAATTGGAACTATAGAATAAGGAGAATGAAGATTTTCAGAAAACCCGTCTCTGTGAATGACAGATTCCGGAAGAAACACGAGGGGAGTTGTTTGAAAGAGAGAGTCCAAAAGAAAAAGGTGAACGTTCAACATTCCACTTTTAGTTCCACTAACAAAACTCAATTATTGAGTCTAATGTTTCTTATATCCTTCTCTTCTTTTCTCTTTCACAGATGAAAGTAATTACTTACAGTGATTCTATATCAATCTCCACAAACCAACTCACTGTATCATCACTGCTTGCCCATTACTTGGCTATTAAGGTTACTTTTAGATTGGGTTTTGGTTTGGTTTTCAATGGTGGGTCCTCTTGTTTCAGTCATGGAAGCACTTGTGCACCCTTTTAGTGCATCCATCACATCCTGAAAGCCACCTTTGCCTCCATGCTAGTCGATGGATCAGTTTTTTTCCCTTCTTCCAGTGGGTAGGAAAGAACTAGAAAAGTTGAGACACTAGCAAAATCATTGGTATCTGGAAGACCTGGAAGGCTCTTCGTCTCTTCCTCAATGTTATAATATATCACACAGAATCATACATAAAGGAAAGAATCATATTATTCTTTACATTATCATTTCTTTGTAAAAGAAGAGATTTTGCCTTTTTAATAATATATATATTAAATCAAGCAAAGCTAGCAGTGGGAGAGCAGTTAAAATCTGAAATGGGAATGAATTGCACCCTGGGATAGTCAGTTACAGTGAAGAGATAGCCAAGGTTCCTGTACTAAAACTATGATGAAGTAATGAATCTATGAAGGTGAAGTTTGCTTGTAGTATTGCTATCCTTTTGTTATTTTCAGATTATATCTTCTTGATCCTCTCTTCCAAATTTCTTTGCCATCTATCTTGAATTTAGATTACACAAAGAAATGTTAAAAGTCCAATTGGAGCATCAGAAAACTTCAAAAAATCAAAGCCAGATAGGCCGAAAAGCTATCAGTCAGCACCTGTGATCCTTTTTTTTTTTTTTTTTTTTCGGTAGAACAGCAGCTGTGATCTGACAATGAGGTATAGATTAATGTAGTTGGTCTGTAAAGTTTAGTCTTACTAGCTGTCGCACACTCCTTACTACATTGACAAACGCAGGCTTTATTACTCTCATCATAGGTATTAGGTAGTATTCAACCGGTAGGAAGCTTTAGTACTTAATATCATTTGATTAATATTTCTTTTTGGCATAAGCTAGCTAGTCCTCGCTAAACTTAGCAGCCTACTAGTCTTATGAATAATCAGAACCTTTGGTTTTGATCAAACGTTTACTCAATTTGGCACATGTCAAAATGGGTGGTCTAATAGTTATTAGATTCGAGAATTATTCGGATTAATTCGTTTCATTAATTCAACGGTTTGATTAAAATATCGATAAAAAAAGAGGAGATAATAAAATTCGAGTTCGGATTTGGATTCGAGAATTATTCGTTTATAAAAATAAAAAGCGGATAAAAATTTTGAATGTTATTTTGAATATTTACAATACTTGTTTCATATTTTCTATCAATTATCATATGTACATAACATACGAATGATATAAAAATTAAAATTTTAAATTTTAAAGATAAAAATATTGTATTTAATTCTTTTTATTTTTCTAAATTCATTTCTTATTACTCAAATAATTGAATCAGAGAAAGAGAGACTAAGAGGAGGGGGACTTAACACAAATTCAGCTAGACCCATGTCACCCACCATGCATGTTCACCTTAAAGACTAGGGAGAGAGTAACGACTGCAAGACTTAGTCAAACCAAAATAAGGTGAGAGACTTTATTTATTTATTTGTAAAAGTGTGAGAGATAACCTCAGAAAAGATGACTATTTTCAATTTCTGTTAAAAAAAGAAGAAAAGTAACATTGGTATAATAATCGCACTATTTTCTAAAGGCTTTGACTTATTCAAGGCGTTTTTTTTTTTAACATGGGACAACATTTGGTTATAATTCAGATAAAATTTGATTCAGATTCGAACCGAATTATTCATAAAATTCGGTAAAATTCTATTTGAAATAATTCTGAGAATTTAATAACCAGGGGTCTAAATGAACCATTTGCTCTATTATATATACCTGTGCAGGACTTTTCAATAGTTAAAACAGTCTTGCCTTCTCCTTGACCTCTAATGCCTATATATGACTTAATATGTATTCAGTTCCAAAAAGGAAGTAGTGAAAACTCTCAATCAACTCAACCATGTATTTCCACAATTACATACGAAGTTGCCAACCTATAGAACAGATCCTGTTAAAATAAAGTTGCAGCAAGATATCCAGATTGAAGATCATATCAGTTAATATGCTACATTATAACTAATGTTTAACAAGTATCTGACTTTTCTACCATTTCCCCTCTTTTGCACCATTAAACAAGTGGGTTCTCGGAAGTGAATTTATTAGTCATGAAAATATTATCGCATTAGGGTGTACCTTATACACAAATCTATTGTTAATGTGATCCAAAACTCAATTAACCAATCTAATTCCTTCATCCTAAATTTAAAGCAAGAGTGGGAAAATCCAAATAAAACATGATGCAATAACATTTCTCATTGTACATCTCCACTTAACTTACTTCAGATCTATGATGCAGGTTAGCTCTCAAATTCCATTGAAGCTGGAAGGATGAAGGATTCAATCATCTCTCAGTTGGCTCATGGGCACTGCCTTCAATGTGAGGTGAAACGCCAATGGTTAAAAATCTGATATGGAGGTTCTTGATCTGGTTGCTGATCATAGAAAAGAACAACGCTCTCTAAGTGTGGCAATCTAAGTTCTACTAGTCCAAGGTGGTTGTTTGGAACGAGGCATGACAGCACGAAGAATCTTCTTCCTCGGACCCTGCACACACAGTCCTCGTAAGAAAAGGGCACCTAACTAATTTCATATGAATACAACGAATAGGACAATAACAACAAATTATTTCTTGAGACCTAACAGAATAAGGTCCTAGAGGCACCACGAAAAATAACTACTAGTTAAAAGATGAAAACAAAAAAGCTGATGAGAGTTTCAGATCCCCTCACCCTTTTCTCCTTTTTAGTGAACAGCAGTATTGCAAAATGGAACATCCACAAAAACAGTTTGGGTTGTCATTTGACATCTCAACGTCCTGGACGGTGCCCAGAGCGTCTAATAAAGTGTCCCAGCCAACCCACAGTTCCAAAAATGGGAAAAATGGACATCCTGGAAGAAGAATCCATTTTACAAGGGAAAGCTGCACTGATTCCATTCAAGGACTGTAGGGCCTGGTGAGCAGCCCCCTGGCGTCCTGGACGCATCCTAGTAAGTTAAAAGTAATAACATAGCCATACTCTTCTACTAAATTCTAAGTAATTGGGTGGGAAAAAATGCAAATAATACACCCAATAAGCAGAGGTAACCACACAACTTTGGCAATGAATTGAAAATTTCCGACATCCTTTCTATGTTAACTTTACATCACATATCTATAACATTTCCCAGCCAATCAGACGGAACCTTAGTGAAAAAAAATACAAATCCATATACCCCAAGGAATTGTCCTGAACAATGAAGTGTGTGCCTTTTTTCTTTTTCTTTTCTTTTTTTTTTTTTTTT
>NC_056560.1:10987633-11000258 GCF_013358625.1 Macadamia integrifolia | reverse complement strand
GGGTGGTGGTGGTTTGCAGGTAAAAATTTTCAATTGAGTGGTGGTTCAAACCTCAACCACCAGGTAATAAACCAGTAATCCTCATGTGCATTGTATAATAATAATGAAAGCCCATGTTCCTGCCACATGTAATTTCCATTGGAGCTCAAATTTCATGGATCAGTTGTCCACATATCTATCAGCCTGGTAACTTTCAGCCCAATCTGGGTTTTCCGCATCGAAATATAAAGATGAAACAATTGGATAAAAATTTAACTGCAGTAGTTTTATTCAATAAAATTTGGGAAATAGATTGATATAGAACCCCAAATTTGACATGTAGCCACTAGCTAATCCCTGTCATGAAAATTTTTCTTATAGTCCACGAAGTGGAGTTATTTTTCCTAGCAAAAAAATTGATATTGGCATTTAAAGTTTGAAAAAAAAATACATAGAAAACTTCAAAAACATAATGCAAGTAGCAAGAACATTAGACAATGCAAACAGCAAACACAAATTGAATTCACATCCAAAGACAAAGTAACTTTATTCAGAAATTTATAGTAAAGACGATGATTTGAATGTAATAGTACCATGGGTATTCCCAGCTCTTTGAGGTCATTGTCCCTCATCTGCCTCAATGCAGTCATGTCCACCTGCAGATTAATAAATGCTTAGTACAACAAAGACAGAAGTTCACTTACTGCGAAGTACCAGAATTTCAGCAGATCTTGCAAAAAGTTGGCCCAGTTCTATTTTCAGACCGTAACAAAGACCTTGATATTATAACATACAATGTCCATTTGTTCCTTTACAAGTTCATCCTTTAAATATCAAAGTTGAAATAACTTTCCCAACCTAATGCATAGAAGTAGATGTGTCTATGCTTCTGTCATATGGCAAAAAATATCCTGGATAAAAGGCTATTAGAGGGAAGAAAATAAGAGTGTGGACCCTGGACCCTAATAATCAGCCAAGTGTTTCATGATAATAAGATCAAGATTCACAGTCAGATGAGTCTCATTAAGTAGATTAACTACACATATATCAACTTGAAAGGACGAACCTAACCATTTTTCCCTGAGGTCATTTGACAAGCCAAAAGTCAGTTTCATTGAAGTTTTTACAAGCACTGAAATAAATGAAAGAAAAAAAAGAAAGGGGTTAGATAGACTTGCATCTATCCCAAAAAAGAAAGAAAAGAAAAGACAAGGTCAGTCAGAATTCATTTGAGTCAGATTTGACAAAGTAAATATTCTACGTCAGGTGAGAACCAAACGGTGCAAGACAACCAGGGATAACCTGAAACTCTTATCAACAGCAACAGACTAGCAAAAGGGGAAGGGGGCATCAAATAGAAGCAGAAGAAACATGAGGAAGACGAAGATAAGGTTACGGATTATCATAGATTTCAGAATCCTACCCTCAACAGAATCGTATGGCTCATAACCAGCAAGCTATCAACACACACAACCCCTCATTCTAGGTTTGCAATGACCCAAATTCAGTTTAGTTGAAGATAAACAGCAATACAAAAATCCCCCCAAACACGATGAAGATCCTACGGTCAGATCTCAAGTCATCAACTAAGTAACAGAATAGAAACAATGCTTAATCTCAGCATCCATGTGGCAGAATATCATGAACTTGAATATAACCAGCACTCCATGAGTGGTTTAACATATGTGAAAAAAAAAAAAAATTCCAATGGCTATTTATCTTGGATCAACTGCTCACAATAGCAACTGAGAACCAGTAGAGAAACAAAACAGTAGCCATATATCCACAGGACAGAAAGCCAATCGAGTTCTCCTACCAAACCAATGAGCAATCCTCCAAATTGACAACCAGATCTGAGGGAAATTGCTGGAATAATTACTCAACACAGAACAGGAAAACCCAGAAACAGAGGTGCCACAGGTCTTGTTTAGTTGCAGTAAAACCAAAGATATTTCTGAAACTGTTATGCCCTTATCAAGGGCAGTGAACCACCAGAATAGCTATACAACAACAGTGAAGTAACGGAATGAAGAACTTGGTAAAACTTACTGCATATTGCAGACCAAGGGAGAAGAAAATAGATTAGATGAGGGAACAGATGACTTGAGTTTCCCACTAGTCATCTACTGCTTCTCACAGAAACTGCTTCACAAAGCACAATACAGCCATAGGAACAAAGGTTGTAGTATCTAAATCATGGACTCTTTACTCCTATTCTACTCTCCTCTCTTATTAATAAGTTATGTTACAGAAACAGAAATCTCTAGAAATAGAAACTAACATGTGATACTCCAACAGAAACAACTATTACTAAACAAGTAATAATAAAAATAGGAACACAAAACTAAAGAGATCTACAAACTGATGCTAGGCAATAAATTGTGCCTACATTATAAGCCTAAAGTAGGCTTTTAAATCTGGGCTCAGTGGGACTTCATGGCTGGCCCTTTGGGCCTAAAGGCTGGCTTCTCGATGCGTGCTTCTTCTTCTTCTCTTCTGCCTTATTCGATCTAAGTCCATAAGGAGTACCCAGACAACCATAACCAGGGTTCCTAAACACTTTTTAAGTTTCAAATAATTCTCCAATTCAATTAAGAAAATACTCCACCTCATTTGAATTGTAGTCATAACTATTCCATGTCGAGTCTAGAAGACCTGTAAGAATTACACTTGGACCTAAAAATTAACAAATGTGGGTTCCATACACAGACTTTATGCTCAGCACCACCAGTCAACTAAATATCCTGATCCCTTTAAAGTATAAATGTTTCTGAGGTTATAGACCTGAGGATGAATCCTGCTCTCGAGGGCTGAGATGCTACCCATATATCATGACTCTGGAAAACGAAAGCATGTAGTCTACCCTGCATCCTACATGTCCTATATCAGCAAGACATGTATGCTTACCCAACGATTCAAGCAAGGCTGGATAATTATCTAATATAACCCTTGACATTAATGAACTTAGACTAGTCCAGTGTAGACAGGGTGTCAATAGTTGATAAACAGGCCTTTTCATATCATAAATTAACTAACTCACATGCATACTAATCAGGTAATCTTGACTACAAGATCAACTAGCACCAAAAATCAACTATTAAACATGCATTTTTAAGAACAAAAAGTTTCTTGCTCCCATCACATATATATCCTTTATTATTTGTATTATTTTGTAAATGCATTTGCTATCTTTCCTTTCTTGGGGAGTGAGTAAACAAATTACTAGGATAAAGGTGCAGGTAAAATAAGGACACAGGTGCCAGACTTGAGAAATTCCCTCCCCACCCCACCCCCCCAAAAAAAAAAAAAATCGAGGTATCAGAGGTATGTATATATATACATTATTTTAAATATTAGTAGTAACTTTCATTATTTTTATAAGCATTATTTAATAAATCAAATTAAAAACCAAAAGAAAGGATGAATTAAAGTAAATATAAAATTAACCAGTCTCAGAAATGAGACGTCTAATATATGTTTTATTACTAGAAAGAAAGACTAGTGGTCTATTCAACAATACATGTATCATATATAAATATAAAGTGAGAAAGTAAAATTCTATGGAGAGGGAGTGCTAGCTCCGGAGCCCAAGACCAACTATAGAGGGAAAGCAAGAGCCTCATCAGCAAGACAGGTACGCCTTCCCCCACCCACCCCCCAAAAAAATTGAGGCTATTCAATTTCTCATCCTTGAATGGAAAGTAACTTAGGCTTCATGGTTATTGTTCTCAACGAATAAGGATGGTATAAAGAGGCCCTCCTTGCTCAACAAGCACTGACAAACTTGTCTCCAGAGGTATCAGGTCACATACATCTTACGTCCTGGAAAGGTAAAGTGCATGATACTTACTTCCTCAGCCTGAAAGATGATGGCATATTTCCCCAGACCAAGTGAAAGTAGAAGGCTAGCAACAGTAGTATGTGGTTCCTCACCCTACACAAAATCAAACCAAAAGGGCAAACATAAATGAACCAGTTTAAATCCTATGGGAACAATAGTAGTGTAGACTTTGTCAACAAATGTGCGACTTTGTAACCAATCAGCATTCAACTTCACTAATCAGATCATCTAAGGATCAAAAGCAACTAGATAATTAAATTCAAAATATGCACCCCAAGCAACTAAGAAACAGTTCCAGGGGAATGTGAAATCGGTCCATCATGAACAGTTTGGAGCCAGAAGATATGGCACTAGACTCTACGCAACACCAAAATTTTCTTGATTTGAAATCATAGCATTGATCACCAATAACAGACTAACAGTTACTGAATCGTGTACATGGTAAATCTGTGCAGGTTTTCTCAGACCAACAACATAACCAAAAGTTACAATCGTTCCAATGGGAAAAATAACGGTGATATAAGCACGAGTAAATGAATTTCCAATTAATTGTTCTGCACGAATGACTTTCTGAAACAATATCCATCACAAAGACTCCATACAAGGATGCTCACTCAATGTAGGAAAAAAATCCAAGAGTTTCCATCTAATAACTTACAAATTTAGCACAAGTTCATTGCTCCATTTCCTAGCCTATACTTATCCATCTTAATACGAAAGCCAGCTTAAAAATGGTAATATCTTCAACTAAAGCCTACAACCCCTGCCTCTGCTTCAGCTTCCTTAGCATAGTCTCAATCCATAGCCGAGTTCTTTCATTCTGAGGGTGAAGATCAAGGGTTGGTCGAGCTGAAGCAGCAGCCTTACTCCACACCTAGACCTGGAAAAAAGAGAGACTCTGCTCTCCACCACCTGCCTACTGTCCTGTCCCTATACAGCCAACAGCCTCTCTCTTCTCTGTCCTCAAGCACCACCTTACCTAAAGCTGCTCCTCTCTAACCCTTCCCTTAAGAGCCTAAACTGCACCCCTCACTCATGAACGGCTCTGCTGCAATGGATGGCAGAGGGTCCGTAGTACCCGAAGCACTGGAGTGATCCAGTAGCCGGGAAGGGACCTAGAAGTGCCTACTACTACACCACACTACACTTGGCTCTACACATTTACAAAGCTAACCCCTATCCAGTGCCAGGCGGAGCTAAGGGGGGCTTCAATCCTTACTCCTTATCCCCCATCTCAGCTCAGGCTAATGGGGCCTTACTTATTCCCAGGGGGGGAGTGGAGCCTTGAGAAGCACTGTTGAGAGGAAAATCCATGGCCCCTCTTCATTCTCTACAGGGGTCTCTGCTCACATGGAAGCGGGGCACTGTGGAACAATGTTGAACGTATATAGTTTCAAGAAAGTTGAAACTCATTTAAATAGGTAACCATGCCCTGATACTTGTTTCCAGTCCTTTTACTTTAGAATTTTATTTATTTATTTGTTTATTTATTTATTTATTGGATTGGGATATATAGTGTAACTTTTACATAATGGTGGTTACTCATATCAGCATAGCATTCCAATTTTTATCAAATTGATATAGAAGGCATATATCGTGAACCAGTAAGAAACTAAGAATACTAGAACCCACTCATCTGAATCCAGAAATGCAGCATGCAGGATGCCTCTCCTATAAATAAAATATGCATATGTTGATGGCATAAAAATAAGAGCAATGGAACAGAAGTGCTACCATATATGAACTCTTCTGCATGATGCCACTTGGAGGAGGGTGTCGCGCAACTGGTTTCGCAGGATCTGGAGCTACACTAGTTTTTGTCATATACATTGTAGGACCTGTAGACCTGGAAGTATCAAAATTGTCTTTGCTCATATAAGGTGGTCTAGAAGCATCAACAGGTCTAATTGATGGCGCCTGCCGGCGATCATCCATATTCCTTGGAGGAGAGAGACCCCTAGAAGTCCCTAAATTCCTATAGGGGGATCTATGTCTCAATCCACCCATAGTCCACGGCGAGTAAGATTTCCTCAGTGAGTTCATACGAAGCAAATCATCTGCACTCCTTGTTGGGGGAATATGCCTCCCAAGGCCATTGACCTTTGGGGCAGGCATGCGTTGCCTCGAATGAGTAGCAGCCATAGCAGAGTGTTCTGCTCTTGATGGCTTTTTACGGCGGTCCATGTCATATTCTTCACCATCACTCCTAGTTCCCCTAGACATGTTCTTCCGCATCAACTTAAACCTTAGGTCATTTCTGCCAATCGGAGCATCTATAATCATTAACAGAGAAAAAAGTGAGAAAAGCAGTTGAGAAACAAAAGAAATGGAATGTCATTGCAACAGTAATGGAATGAATGTGAGTTAGCTTTTTTACCATTCACAAGATTATTACTTGGACTCCACTTATTGCCATCTCTCCTTCGTCTACAGAACATAATTATCCCATCAATTTCAAGGTGAAAATAAAAGAGAAAGTTGATTTAAGCAAATGATCATAAATACTTGAAGAACTGCCATTCCTCAGGATTTTGGGTTCGTCCTAGAATTGATCTTATTTGCTTATTTTCCAACACCACCTTGGATGGCCCAATAATATGTTCACATATTGAAACAGCAGCACTTGACCAACTCCTCATTAAACTGAAAACGGAGACCATTAATGGTAAAAAACAAGTCGAACACACCGTTTGCTTTTGGGTTGGCTCCCATAATTCAATGGATTGTCCGCATTACTTCCTAGTCTCTCCCTTACAGATCGCTTACCCCCGGATGATTGAACATGAGCAGAACGACTACTTTCTAATCCCGGCCTCTTCACAACCTATAAAATATTAGCAAGCAATGAATGGAATTCTATAAAAACAAACCAATAATTATCAAATAAATAGCTGAAGCTGACTGAAGCAACTACTGAAATCTATCATCAAAAAACTTATCAAACCTAGACCATAAATTAGTAGTAAAAGCAAAGTACCTGACCACTACGCCCCAGTGTTATCGTTACCTGGGGCCTCGACATGACTACGAGCAACAACAGGTCGAGTTTCAAAAGCTCGGAAACCCTTACTGAATCAGCTTACGAATCAAACCAACTAATGAAATCGAGAAATGGAACTTCACGATCTTGGAACCAAAGAAGACTGAAACCCTAATAAAAACCTCATCATATAGAAAACAAATAAAGAAGAATAAAACGGAAGAGACCGAGTAGGTCAAATAGAGGAGGAAGAAAACAGGATCGCCGCGTTTTTCCCTCTTTCAATTTTCAACACAAAACTGAGCATAAATCACAAATATTTTCAGGCTTTAGCAACAATAGTGCAGCTGAAGGGTCGAGTACCGGGAAGCAGCGGGAGAGAGAGGACGAGCTTTTCCAGTGGGGCCCTTTGCAGAAAGAATGCCGCTGATCTCACACCTTTTATTGGCGGTGTCACCCTCGGATCCCCGACGAACCTAAACCTAATTAAGGGGAAAAGGAATCTGTTCGGGACCCATGTGTCTATCTCACTCCTGTCCATGGGGAGAGATGTTCTTACCCGTTATTTTTGGGAGGAGAGAAAAAATATGAAAAATTGGTGTGGAACTAGAACACCAAGAAGGGGAAATAGATAACAATCAATTGGTGAAGAACGTGCTCACATATAGAGAATCACTTGGCAACCGTTAAACATAGGTTAAAAAATCATAAAGAATGAATCCATTTCCCATTATCATTGGTTTTTTTTTTTTTTTTTTTTTTTGGGATAAAGCACTCTCATTCTCATTGGTGAGATTTTCCACAATACCAAATTGGGCAACCTTTGCCCAACAAAATATTAAGCTTGGACATCCTTTTGGCATTGTCCACTTGGGCAAGGGTTTACTTTGACGTAAACTAATTCAGGAGGAGGAGGAGGAGGAAGTCCACTTTCAAATAAGAGGTATTTAAGACATTTCATTATCCTAGGAGACCACAAAATCTTAGGCCTTGTTTGATAAAGTTTCTAGAAGGTTATGATAAAAAATAGAAATTTCCCAGTCTCTATATCAAAATGCCATATTTTTTCAAGAACAAAATTGGAACTGGAGAACTATTTTTTGTTGTCGTCAATTCTCTTTTTTTTTTTTTAATTAAAAAAAAAAAACAAAATACACTATAAATGCATCAAACGCTTTATTTCATTTTTTCATTTCCATAGAACAAGAAAATTCTAAAAACATTTTTTAGAATATTACCAAACGCAGCCTAAGCATGGAAAAATGTTCACCACGGACCCTCTCAACTTTGCCCATATCATCTCCTCCCACCACAATGAGTCCGTACTCTCTCTCTCTCTCTCTCTCTCTCTCTCTCTCTCTGTGGTAGGTGCTACTATAGATCAATCGATAGTGTATTTGCATTCAATGTCTCGGCATCGCTAGTCAGCAAAACGTGACGTGTGGTATTCCCCGTTTTTCGAATATGCGCTGTGACGCAGGGTTGACTTTTGTTTGATTCTTTTGGTCTTCCGTATTAGTCAAGTATGGGCTTCCCATGTTTCACGTCGGCTTGTCACTGTTCACGTGGCCAGCGTTGCTGGGCTGAGTTCAGCCTAGCACACCTCTTAAAGGCCAAGGTTGGGCCCGGCCGGGCTAGGTTGGCCTTGACTGACCTGATTCCCTTGTTAAAGGAGAACAGCGCGTCCTCCAATGTCTAAAATGTCGCAGCTTAGATAGGGTTGAAATATCATCTATAGATGGACCTGAAGGTCCTCTGCTCACCTAGCAAGTATCATCCCGATCTAAGTTTGCCAAGTGGCATAACAAGGTACTGAAAAATCAGGGACAAAGTTTTTTTTTATAAGTGAAAAATGCTCTGTTTTACCAAGTGTAATAATGGTTATAGGGATGAAATTTGCCACATGGATAGGATGTGATTTGATGAACAACCGGACATCTTCTGAGGTGAAATCAACCTTCCCCTGTTGAAATTGTTCCAAAAGAAAGCGCATTGCTTGTTTACTACAACAGCAGAAGCAACCTCAACAATAGCCCATGTCCTCTCTCTGGTTTCAAGACCTGTCTGCACCTTTCCAACAGCTGGTATAATGAAACAAACTCATCCAGTGGTAATACAAAGCGTTAAACCTTAGCCATTAAGTTGACACAAATAAAAAACTGTCCTAGGCAGCAACGCAAATGAGAACTTCTGAAATAGGGTCTTCCCCGGAAGCAGGATTTTGCTGATGGATGGGTTTTAAGAAAAAACACTGTTTGAGGGGAATCTTCTTGCTATGGGGCATGCAAAACTTAATAAGGCGCAGATAAGACTGTTGAATACTATAATTTTTGCAGCCTAACATCTGAACAATACAGTATTAGGTTGGTCTGACAAGGCCAAAACTGATCTTAACAGCAAAAGAGGAAAGGGAAAACTAGACACAAGATAAAAATAAAAGAAAGGAGGACCCATCATTGAATAGGATATAAATGTACACACAAGTGGGCATAATTCAAAGTAGTGAAGTAAATATCCCAGAAGGTTACATATTTGCTGTTGTTTCCTTGATTTCTTCCAAGGAGATGGTCTGCATGGAGAGAAACGAAATTATGAGAGCAAGAACTGAAATGGAAAGATAATAGCAACAACACCAGAGTTATAAATAACTAAGTAATCAACTGACAACTCCAGAAAGGGACAATGACTAGATTGTGCTAGATTCCACTAGCTCAACTGCAATTTAATAATGAACGCTGGCTTGATTTTGGCCTTTATCTTTTCACCAATTAATTTCACTGTTTATATGACACGATTTCTCCTCCCCCATGCAAACCAAAATAGACAGAATTATGTCCAACTGTATAGAATTTTAGTTTCAGTATCATGATGTTCTAGTGTCAGTTTTATCCTCACACCCCCCCACCCCAAAAAACCCCCACCCACCACAACCCCAACCCCCCAAAAATAAAAAAAATTTTATTTTAGTCCCAATCTTAAGTATTTCCACAAACATGGCATGGGAGCTACACCTGTAAATCAAAGGCAAGCAAAGGGGAATAGTGGAGTGCATGTAAGAACAGGATAAGGTTTATTGGAAGTAGAATGCAGGTTTTAGCAGGGAATGATCCTAGAGGCTAAATTTGACACGGGAACTTTGGGTTTTTTGGACTAAGCTATTAACATAAGCATGAAATTTAATTGCAAACGCAGAAATGTTATGAAAGGTTAAAATTACCTGCTCCTGGCCAGCAAAATCATTGTCAGGTGTTAGGAATAACATGCAGTGGCACTCCTTCCTGCCAAGATAATGTTCGTTGAGATACAAGGCTTAGCCAAATTTGTAAGCTAGAGAAATTTGCTTAAACCCAAGCTCAATATACACATAAATATCATCTAGAGAGTAGATCAATCTCTGCATCTCAAAATCTTCATTTTTAAACAAACCAAGTCTCCAAGTGTCATTCATACATAAGCAATCCTATTATCCCAGTTCTGCAAAGATGTCTTTATTCTTATAAATATTTAATGTTTAAGCTGGTATAAGAACATGATCAGATTCTCATTTTGGTTGAGATGGTGAAGTGACATGGAGGATGAGGATGAAAAGAGAGAGAGAGAGAGAGAGAGAGAGATAAAAGTAAATAAAAAAAAAATTACAAGAACAATAGTGGATTCCAATACTGTAAAATGGCATTCTTGTAATTTTATGGAACATAAAATTCACCACCTGACCACTTCCCATGCTTTTTTAGGCTAAAATTTGACATGTGAGATGGTCATGGGGTCCTTTAACACATGGACCCATCTTGTTCACCAAAGTATCCCATGTGGCCAGAAAAGTATGGCCCCGTGGAAATTCCAAAAATGACAAATTGTGATGAAAATAATCCTTATATTTATTTATTCGAAGTCACTGGGGTTCATAGTTGTAAGTTTCCTCTCTTACTGATTGAAGAAATCCGATATATCCCAACAGCATCCCTTGTTTTCCTTTCTTTTTCATCCTTTCAACTTTCAAATTTACCAAAAATCTGAAAACCCTCCACCTAGCATCTCCAGTTTCTCGAATAAGACCTGTCTCAAACTCTACGATTACCATACTGGCTCCAACTATGTAAGGCCATGAACCCTAACTGATCTTCGCCATAGGCTTCTTTAAATGCTCACTTCTCCCCTTTCAAAATTTTCTACGCACAATTTTTTTTTTTTTTTTTTGGGATGAATACTTCTACACACTATTAATCCCATTACCGTGTACTTATTTCTCTCCCTTGAGCAGACCAGTGGTAGGAGAGGATTCTCCCTACCTGTCCTGCAATACAATTTTCATCCTGTTTACTGATAACAATGCACTTCTTCGAACAGTCACATTTACCATGGCCCTTCTAGTAACCAAAAATGTTAGCTAGAATAACAAGAACTTCGACAGGCTAATCTGTTTTTCTGATGAGGAATGTGTCCCACTTCCTGCTACATGTTCAAAAGCAACCATCATCAGCATATCTAGACCCAAAACAAACAAAAAAAAAACTCAAAAAGTAAGCTCTCTGAGCTTGCTTTGGGGTTTGGGCGATGACTACTTCGCAGATCAATGTCATCCTAACCCTCTAACCAAAATAAGAGATGCTGCCAATGTGAACCCTTAGCTTCTCATAATCAAAGGATCTTTTTGACTTCCTCAAGCTTCTATGATCTCCTAGGGAAGTTAGACAATTTATCTTTCAAGATAAGGTCGGACTTGGTCAACTATGTCTAAACAATTTGTGTTTCAAGATAAGGTAGGACATGGTCAACTATGTCTATAACATCCTTCATGAACTGGGGCTGGGATTTAATTTGTTCCATGATGAGTGCTGGTAAGATTTTTTGAGTTAAGGTAAGCCAAGAACCCCTCGCCCCCCGGTGGTTTCTTTTTGACTGACTCAATAAAATTCTTAGTGCCGCCTAGGGTCCTGGAGTTTTGGTGTTTTTTCAAAAATAAGAGGTACTGGAGTATAGTTTACCATTTAATCACACTTGAATACATCTTGAAAAGAGTTTAGCCTCCAGTCTTTCTGAAAATAAATCATGAATTCACTTCCTCTTAAGAATGAAGACATCTTCATGTTTGGTATCTTACAATGAAGCTGTGTAACTAGTAATCCACATGAATTCTAGCAAACCAAACACTTGAATGATGCAAACATCATTGACCAAAAATCATATTTAAATACACTGCCCAGAGGTTTACAATAAGGTTCCACTTTCATTAGCAAAGAAGACACTTTTTTACACAGCCACTAAAATCCCCAAATTAAAGGTTTACTTTTCAAGCAATAAACTTGCTGATTAAAGAAAGACCATCTTGATTGAAAGTTCATGTGCACGCTAGAATATTAATCAAAACACCAGATAATGAGAGAGAGAGATTGCAGAATAACAAAACTACAAAAGCTCAAATCCAACATTTTTTCAAAGGGTAAACACCAATGAATCTCCTGTGTCTAACCTGATTCAATTTTTCACCATATTAGGTTTGCCCCTTATTTTTTTCGCTCTGTCAATTGGAAAATCTGATGCCCCTCAGAAGATTGCAGTGTAAGCTCGTTATTGCTTCTTTCTGGGGCGATCCAGTTTTGATTCTCCAGCAGTTCTTGAGTGGATGTTTTAATTCCTATTATTTTTCTCTTTGTTTGTTCGGGGCCTAATGCCTCTTGGTGGGATCATTGCCTTGTAAAGTTGTCATATTTTCCCCCCTTTGGGATTTAATATATGCATTTACTCAACCAAGAAAATAAGGAATATTCTAGGACATAAATCTTTCATGTTATTCTAAGCAAGAGTTACACTCTAGCAGGCCTCCC